>NW_028270173.1:39416005-39614304 GCF_037043375.1 Chiloscyllium plagiosum
CCCATCACTGTCCTTCACCATCAGTGTCCGTCCCTCATCACTGTCCATCCCTCACCACTGTCCATCCCCCATTACTGTCCATCTCTCATCACTGTCCATCCCAATCACTGTCCATCCCCAACCACTCTCCATTCCCCACCGCTGTCCATCTCCCAACACTGTCCAATCACCATCACTCTCCATCCCTCATCACTGTCCATCCCCCACCACTGTCCATACCCTATCACTCTCCATCACTCACCACTGTCCATCCCCTACCACTGCCCACCACTATCCATCCCTCATCACGGTCCATTCCTCACAACTGTCTATTCCCTGTGACTGTCCATCCCTCACTACCGTCCATCCCCCATTACTGTCCATAAACCATTACTATCCATCCCCATCACTGTCCATCCCTCACCACTGTCCATCCCCCATTACTGTCCATCTCTCATCACTGTCCATCCCCATCACTGTCCATCCCCAACCACTCTCCATTTCCCATCGCTGTCCATCTCCCAACACTGTCCAATCACCATCACTCTCCATCCCTCATCACTGTCCATCCCCCACCACTGTCCATACCCTATCACTCTCCATCACTCACCACTGTCCATCCCCTACCACTGCCCACCACTATCCATCCCTCATCACGGTCCATTCCTCACAACTGTCCATTCCCTGTCACTGTCCATCCCTCACTACCGTCCATCCCCCATTACTGTCCATAAACCATTACTATCCATCCCCATCACTGTCCATCCCTCACCACTGTCCATCCCCCATTACTGTCCATCTCTCATCACTGTCCATCCCCATCACTGTCCATCCCCAACCACTCTCCATTTCCCACCACTGTCCATCTCCCAACACTGTCCAATCACCATCACTCCCCATCCCTCATCACTGTCCATCCCCCACCACTGTCCATACCCTATCACTCTCCATCACTCACCACTGTCCATCCCCTACCACTGCCCACCACTATCCATCCCTCATCACGGTCCATTCCTCACAACTGTCTATTCCCTGTGACTGTCCATCCCTCACTACCGTCCATCCCCCATTACTGTCCATAAACCATTACTATCCATCCCCATCACTGTCCATCCCTCACCACTGTCCATCCCCCATTACTGTCCATCTCTCATCACTGTCCATTCCCATCACTGTCCATCCCCAACCACTCTCCATTCCCCACCGCTGTCCATCTCCCAACACTGTCCAATCACCATCACTCTCCATCCCTCATCACTGTCCATCCCCCACCACTGTCCATACCCTATCACTCTCCATCACTCACCATTGTCCATCCCCTACCACTGCCCACCACTATCCATCCCTCATCACGGTCCATTCCTCACAACTGTCCATTCCCTGTCACTGTCCATCCCTCACTACCGTATCCCCCATTACTGTCCATAAACCATTACTATCCATCCCCATCACTGTCCATCCACCATCACTGACCATCTCTCACCATGATCCATCCCCCATCACTGTCAATCCCCCACCACTGCCCATCGCCCACCACTGTCCGTTACCCACCACTGTCCATCCCCCATCATTGTCAGTCCCCCATCACGGTCCATCCCTCACCACTGTGCATCCCCACACCACTGTCCATCCCGCATCACTGTCCAATCACTATCACTCTCCATCCCTCACCACTGTCAATCCCCACACCACTGTGCATCCCCACACCACTGTCCATCCCGCATCACTGTCCAATCACCATCACTTGCCATCCCCACACCACTGTTCTTCCCTCATCACTGTCCATACACCACCACTGTCCATCGCCCACCTATGTCCATCCCCACACCCTTGTCCATCCCCATCACTGTCCATCACAATCACTGTCCATCCCTCACCACTATCTATTCCTCAGCACTGGCCAATCCCCAGCACTGTCAATCCCCATCACTATCCAGCCCCCATCACTGACCATCTATCACCACTGTCCATTCCCCATCACTGTCCATCTCCCAACACAGACCATTCCTCACCACTGTCCTTCACCCACCACTGCCCATCCGCCATCACTGTCCATCCCTCACCATTGTCCATCCCCCACCACTGTCCAATCACCATCACTCTCCATCCCCATCACAGTCCATCCCTAACCACCATCCATCCCTCATCTCTATCCATCCCCATATCTGCCCATTCCCTACCTCTGTCCATCCACCATCACCATCCATCACCCATCACTGACCATCCCCCAAAACTGTCCATTGCCCACCACTGTCAATCCCCCATCACTGTCCATTCCCCACCACTGTCCATCCCTCACTACTGTCCATACCCCATCACTGTCCATCCCCCACTACTGCCCATACACCATCACTGTCCATCACTCACCACTGTCCATCCCCCACCACTGTCCATCCCACGTCACTATCCATCCCTCATCACAGTCTATTCCTCTCATCTGTCCAATCCCTGTCACTGTCTATCCCTCACTACCGTCCATCCCCCACTACTGTCCATCAACCATCACTGTCCATCCCCATCACTGTCCATCCCCCATCACTGACCATCTATCACCACGGTCCATCCCCCACCACTGTCAATCCCCCACCACTGTCCAATGCTCATCACTGTGCATCCTCCATCACTGTCCATCCCTCACCACTGTCCAATGCTCATCACTGTCCATACCCTATCACTGTCCATCCTTCATCGCAGTCCATTCCTCACAACTGTCCATTCCCCATCACTGTCCATCGCCCAACACTGTCTAACACTCTTCACTGTCCATCTCCCACCACTGCCCATCTCCCATCACTGTCCATCCCCCATCAGTGTCCATCCCCAAACACTGTCCATCCCCAAACACTGTCCATCCCTCAGCAATTTCGATCTGTCACCAGTGTCCATTCCCCACCCCTGTCCATCTCCCAACACTGTCCAATCACCATCACTCTGCATCCTCCACCACTTCCATACCCCATCACTGTCCATGCCTCACCACTGTCCATCCCCCAACACTGTCCATACTCCATCACTCTCCATCACTCACCACTGTCCATCCCACACCACTGTCCATCCCCCATCACAGTCCATCCCTTATCACGGTCCATTCCTCACAACTGTCCATTTCTCGTCACTGTGCATCCCTCACTACCGTCCATCCCCCTCTACTGTCCATCACCCATCACTGTCCATCTCCATCACTGTCCATCACCCATCACTGTCCATCCCCATCACTGACCATCCCTTACCACTGCACATCCCTCACTACTGTCCATCCCCTACAATTGTCCATCCCCATCACTGTCCATTCCGCACCTCCGTCCATTCCTCATCACTGTCCATCCCCATCACTGTGCAGCCCACATCACTGTCCATTCCCCACCACTGTCCATCCCCCATCCCTGTCCATCGCACATCATTGTTAATCCCCCATCATTGTCCATGTCCCACCACTGTCCATCCCCATCACTGTCGATCCCCCATCACTGTCCATTCCTCACCGCTGTCCATCCCTCATCACTGTCTATTCCCATCACTGTCCATATCCCACCACTGTCCATCCCACATCTGTGTCCATCCCCCACCACAGTCCAACACTCATCACTGTCCGTCCCCCATCACTGTCCACCCCACATCACTGTTAATCCCCCATCACTGTCCATATCAAACCACTGTCCATCCTCCATCACTGTCCATTCCCCATCACTGTCCATCCCCATCTCTATCCAGTCCTCACACAGTCCAACCCTCACTACCATCAATCCCCCACTGCTGTCCATCCTCATTCCTGTCCATTCACATCACTGTCCATCCCTCACCACTGTCCAACCCTCATATCTGTCCATTTACCATCACTGACCATCCCTTACCACTGCCCTCCCTCACCACTGTCCATCCCCTACCATTGTCCAACCCCATCACTGTCCATTCCCACCACAGTCCATCCCTTATCACTGTCTATCCCTCATCACTGTCAATACCCCATCACTGTCCATCCCTCATCACTGTCCATCCCCCACCACTGTCCATCCCCCACCACTGTCCATCCCTGATAACTGTCCATCCCTGACTAACGTCCATCCCCCTCTACTGTCCAGCGCCCATCACAGTCCATTCCCCATCACCATTCATCCAACGCTGCTGTCCATCCCCATCACTGTCCATCCCTCACTATCGCCCATCCCCCTCTACTGTCTAGCACCCATCACTGTCCATCCCCCTCACCAACCATTCCCCTCTACTGTCCATCACCCATCACTGTCCATCCCCATCACTGTCCATCCCCCCATCTCTGTCCATCACACACCATGGTCCATCACCACTACTGTCCATCCCCATCCCTGACCATCCCCCACCATTGTCCATCCCCATCACTGTCCATCACAATCACTGTCCATCCCTCACCTCTGTCCATTCCTCACCACTGCCAAATCCCCAGTACTGTCAATCTCCATCACTGTCCAGCCCTCATCACTGACCATCCATCACCAATGTCCATTCCCCACCACTGTCCATCTCCCAACACAGACCATTCCTCACCACTGTCCTTCACCCACCATTGCCCATCCGCCATCACTGTCCATCCCTTACCATTGTCCATCCCCCACCACTGCCCAATCACCATCACTCTCCATCCCCATCACTGTCCATCCCTAACCACCATCCATCCCTCATCTCTGTCCAGCCCCATATCTACCCATTCCCTACCTCTGTCCATCCACCATCACCGTCCATCACCCATCACTGACCATCCCCCCCAACACTGTCCATTGCCCACCACTGTCGATCCCCCACTACTGTTCATCCCCAATCACTGTCCATCCCCATCACTGTCCATTCCCCGCCACTGTCCATCCCTCACCACTGTCCAGCCCATCACTGCCCAGCCCGCATCACTGACCAGCCAGTTACCACTGTCCATCCACCATCACTGATCATTCCTCACCAGTGTCATTCCACACCACTGTCCAGCCCATCACTGCCCAGCACGCATCACTGACCATCCATTTACCACTGTCCATCCCCATCATTGACCATCCCTCAGAAATTTTGATCCGTCACCACTGTCCATTCCCCACCACTGTCCATCTCCCAACACTGTCCAATCACCATCACTCTGCATCCTCCACCACCGTCCATACCCCATCACTGTCCTTCCCTTACCACTGTCCATCCCCCAACACTGTCCATACCCCATCACTGTCCATCACTCAACACTGTCCATCCCACACCATGGTCCATCCCCCATCACACTCCATCCCCCATCACTGACCATTCCTCACCATTGTCCATCCCTCACCATAGCCCATCCACATCACTGAACATTTCCCAACACTGTCCATCTCCCATCAATGTCCTTCACCATCACTGTCCATCCCTCATCACTGTCCATCCCTCACCACTGTCCATCCTCCATTACTCTCCATCTCTCATCACTCTCCATCCCCATCACTGTCCAACCCCAACCACTGTCCATTCCCCACCGCTGTGCATCTTCCAACACTGTCCAATCACCATCACTCTCCACTGTCCCCCATCACTGTCCATCCCCCACTGCTGCCCACACCCATCACTGTCCATCACTCACCACTGTCCATCCCCCACCACTGTCCATCCCCATCACTGTCCATCCCCATCACTGCCCATCCCCCACCACTGTCCGTCCCCCACCACTGTCCATACACCATCAATTTTAATCCCTCACCACTGTCCATCCCACATCACTGTCCATCCCGCATCACTGTCCAACCCCCATCAATGTCCATCCCCATCAATGTCCATCCCCATCACTGTCCATCCCTCACCACTGTCCATTCCTCATCACTCTCCATCTCCAATCACTGTCCATTCCCATCACTGTCCATCCCCATCACTGCCCATCCCCCACCACTGTCCGTCCCCCACCACTGTCCATACATCATCAATTTTCATCCCTCACTACTGTCCATCCCACACCACTGTCCATTCCACATCACTGTCCATCCCGCATCACGGTCCAACGTCCATCAATGTGCATCCCCATCAATGTCCATCCCCATCACTGTCCATCCCTCACCACTGTCCATCCCTCATCACAGTCCATACCCGACCACTGTCCATTCACCACCACTGTCCATCCCATCACTGTCCATCCCTCACCACTGTCCATCCATCATCACTGTCCATACCCCACCACTGACCATCCACCACCACTGTCCATCCCCATCACTGTCCATCTCCCATCACTGTCCATTCCCCACCACTGTCCATCTGCATTACTGTCCAAACCTCATCACTGTCCATCCCTCACCACTGTCCATCCTCCACCATTGTCCATCGTCATTACTGTCCAAACCTCATCACTGTCTATCCCTCACCACTGTCCATCTCCCACCACTGTCCATCCCCTTCACTGTCCATCCCTCACCACTGACCATGCCTCACCATACTCCATCCCCATCACTATCTACCGCTCACCACTGAATGTGCCTCACATTGACCATCCCCCACAAATGTCCATCCCCATCACTGTCCATCCCCATCACTGTTCATCCCACACCACTGTCCAGCCCCATCACTGCCCATCCCCCATCACTGTCCGTCCCCCACCACTGTCCATCCCCCATCACTGTCAGTCCCCCATCACGGTGAATACCTCACCAATTTCCATCCCTCATCCCCCATCACTGTCCATCCCCAACACTGACCATTCCTTACCATTGTCCATCCCTCACCACTGCCCATCCCCATCACTGAACATTCCCCAACACTGTCCATCTCCCATCACTGTCCTTCACCATCAGTGTCCATCCCTCATCACTGTCCATCCCTCACCACTGTCCATCCCCCATTACTGTCCATCTCTCATCACTGTCCATCCCAATCACTGTCCATCCCCAACCACTCTCCATTCCCCACCGCTGTCCATCTCCCAACACTGTCCAATCACCATCACTCTCCATCCCTCATCACTGTCCATCCCCCACCACAGTCCATACGCTATCACTCTCCATCACTCACCACTGTCCATCCCCTACCACTGCCCACCACTATCCATCCCTCATCACGGTCCATTCCTCACAACTGTCTATTCCCTGTGACTGTCCATCCCTCACTACCGTCCATCCCCCATTACTGTCCATAAACCATTACTATCCATCCCCATCACTGTCCATCCCTCACCACTGTCCATCCCCCATTACTGTCCATCTCTCATCACTGTCCATCCCCATCACTGTCCATCCCCAACCACTCTCCATTTCCCATCGCTGTCCATCTCCCAACACTGTCCAATCACCATCACTCTCCATCCCTCATCACTGTCCATCCCCCACCACTGTCCATACCCTATCACTCTCCATCACTCACCACTGTCCATCCCCTACCACTGCCCACCACTATCCATCCCTCATCACTGTCCATTCCCTGTCACTGTCCATCCCTCACTACCGTCCATCCCCCATTACTGTCCATAAACCATTACTATCCATCACCATTACTGTCCATCCCCCATCACTGACCATCTCTCACCATGATCCATCCCCCACCACTGTCCATCCCCCATCATTGTCAGTCCCCCATCACTGTCCATCCCTCACCACTGTCCATCCCCCATCACTGTCCATCCCGCATCACTGTCCAATCACCATCACTCTCCATCCCTCACCAGTCAATCCCCACATCACTGTGCATCCCCACACCACTGTCCATCCAGCATCACTGTCCAATCACCATGACTCGCCATCCCCACACCACTGTTCTTCGCTCATCACTGTCCATACACCACCACTGTCCATCGCCCACCAATGTCCATCCCCACACCATTGTCCATCCCCATCACTGTCCATCACAATCACTCGCCATCCCTCACCACTATCTATTCCTCAGCACTGGCCAATCCCCAGCACTGTCAATCCCCAACACTATCTAGCCCCCATCACCGACCATCTATCACCACTGTCCATTCCCCATCACTGTCCATCTCCCAACACAGACCATTCCTCACCACTGTCCTTCACCCACCACTGCCCATCCGCCATCACTGTCCATCCCTCACCATTGTCCATCCCCCACCACTGTCCAATCACCATCACTCTCCATCCCCATCACTGTCCATCCCTAACCACCATCCATCCCTCATCTCTGTCCATCCCCATATCTGCCCATTCCCTACCTCTGTCCATCCTCCATCACCGTCCATCACCCATCACTGACCATCCCCCAGCACTGTCCATTGCCCACCACTGTCAATCCCCCCACTACTGTCCATCCCCAATCACTGTCCATCCCCATCACTGTCCATTCCCCGCCACTGTCCATCCCTCACTACTGTCCATACCCCATCACTATCCATCCCCCACTACTGCTCAAACCCCATCACTGTCCATCACTCACCACTATCCATCCCCCACCACTGTCCATCCCACGTCACTATCCATCCCTCATCACAGTCCATTCCTCTCAACTGTCCAATCCCTGTCACTGTCTATCCCTCACTACCGTCCATCCCCCACTACTGTCCATCAACCATCACTGTCCATCCCCTTCACTGTCCATCCCCCATCACTGACCATCTATCACCACGGTCCATCCCCCACCACTGTCAATCACCCACCACTGTCCAATGCTCATCACTGTGCATCCTCCATCACTGTCCATCCCTCACTACTGTCCATACCCCATCACTGTCCATCCCGAACTACTGCTCAAACCCCATCACTGTCCATCACTCACCACTGTCGATCCCTCACCACTGTCCATCCCCCATCACTGTCCATCCCACATCACTGTCCAATCACCATCACTCTCCATCCCTCACCACTGTCAATCCCCACACCACTGTGCATCCCCACACCACTGTCCATCCCGCATCACTGTCCAATCACCATCACTCGCCATCCCCACACCACTGTTCTTCGCTCATCACTGTCCATACACCACCACTGTCCATCGCCCACCAATGTCCATCCCCACACCATTGTCCATCCCCATCACTGTCCATCACAATCACTCGCCATCCCTCACCACTATCTATTCCTCAGCACTGGCCAATCCCCAGCACTGTCAATCCCCATCACTATCCAGCCCCCATCACTGACCATCTATCACCACTGTCCATTCCCCATCACTGTCCATCTCCCAACACAGACCATTCCTCACCACTGTCCTTCACCCACCACTGCCCATCCGCCATCACTGTCCATCCCTCACCATTGTCCACCCCCCACCACTGTCCAATCACCATCACTCTCCATCCCCATCACTGTCCGACCCTAACCACCATCCATCCCTCATCTCTGTCCATCCCCATATCTGCCCATTCCCTACCTCTGTCCATCCACCATCACCGTCCATCACCCATCACTGTCCATCCCCCAACACTGTCCATTGCCCACCACTGTCAATCCCCCCACTACTGTCCATCCCCAATCACTGTCCATCCCCATCACTGTCCATTCCCCGCCACTGTCCATCCCTCACTACGGTCCATACCCCATCACTGTCCATCCCCCACTACTGCTCAAACCCCATCACTGTCCATCACTCACCACTGTCCATCCCCCACCACTGTCCATCCCACGTCACTATCCATCCCTCATCACAGTCTATTCCTCTCAACTGTCCAATCCCCGTCACTGTCTATCCCTCACTACCGTCCATCCCCCACTACTGTCCATCAACCATCATTGTCCATCCCCATCACTGTCCATCCCCCATCACTGACCATCTATCACCACGGTCTATCCCCCACCACTGTCAATCCCCCACCACTGTCCAATGCTCATCACTGTGCATCCTCCATCACTGTCCATCCCTCACTACTGTCCATACCCCATCACTGTCCATCCCCCACTACTGCCCAAACCCCATCACTGTCCATCACTCACCACTGTCCATCCCCCACCACTGTCCATCGCATGTCACTATCCATCCCTCATCATGGTCCATTCCTCTCAACTGTCCATTTCCCGTCACTGTCCATCCGTCACTCCCATCCATCACCCACTACTGTCCATCAACCATCACCGGCCATCCCCATCACTGTCCAACCCACATCACTGACCATCTCTCTCCAGGGTCCATCCCCTACCACTGTCCATCCCTCACCACTGCCCATCCCCACCACTGTCCATACCCTATCACTGTCCATCCCTCATCGCAGTCCATTCCTCACAACTGTCCATTCCCCATCACTGACCATCGCCCAATACTGTCCAACACTCTTTACTGTCCATGCCCCATCACTGTCCATCCCTCACCACTGTCTATCCCTCACCACTGCCCATCTCCCATCACTGTCCATCCCCCATCACTGTCCATCTCCAACCACTGTCCATACCCCACCACTGTCCATCCCTCAGCAATTTCGATCCGTCACCACTGTCCATTCCCCACCCCTGTCCATCTCCCAACACTGTCCAATCACCATCACTCTGCATCCTCCACCACTGTCCATACCCCATCATTGTCCATCCCTCACCACTGTCCATCCCCCAACACTGTCCATACCCCATCACTGTCCATCACTCACCACTGTCCATCCCACACCACTGTCCATCCCCCATCACTGTCCATCCCTTATCACGGTCCATTCCTCACAACTGTCCATTTCCCGTCACTGTGCATTCCTCACTTCCGTCCATCCCCCTCTACTGTCCATCACCCATCACTGTCCATCCCCATCACTGTCCATCACCCATCACTGTCCATCCCCATCACTGACCATCCCTTACCACTTCGCATCCCTCACTACTGTCCATCCCCTACAATTGTCCATCCCCATCACTGTCCATTCCGCACCACTGTCCATTCCTCATCACTGTCCATCCCCATCACTGTGCAGCCCACATCACTGTCCATTCCCCACCACTGTCCATCCCCCATCCCTGTCCATCCCACATCATTGTTAATCCCCCATCATTCTCCATATCCCACCACTGTCCATCCCCATCACTATCGATCCCCCATCACTGTCCGTTCCTCACCGCTGTCCATCCCTCATCACTGTCTATTCCCATCACTGACCATCCCTTACCACTTCGCATCCCTCACTACTGACCATCCCCTACAATTGTCCATCCCCATCACTGTCCATTCCGCACCACTGTTCATTCCTCATCACTGTCCATCCCCATCACTGTGCAGCCCACATCACTGTCCATTCCCCACCACTGTCCATCTCCCAACACTGTCCAATCACCATCACTCTGCATCCTCCACCACTGTCCATACACCATCATTGTCCATCCCTCACCACTGTCCATCCCCCAACACTGTCCATACCCCATCACTGTCCATCACTCACCACTGTCCATCCCACACCACTGTCCATCCCCCATCACTGTCCATCCCTTATCACGGTCCATTCCTCACAACTGTCCATTTCCCGTCACTGTGCATCCCTCACTTCCGTCCATCCCCCTCTACTGTCCATCACCCATCACTGTCCATCCCCATCACTGTCCATCACCCATCACTGTCCATCCCCATCACTGTCCATCACTCACCACTGTCCATCCCCCACCACTGTCCATCGCATGTCACTATCCATCCCTCATCATGGTCCATTCCTCTCAACTGTCCATTTCCCGTCACTGTCCATCCGTCACTCCCATCCATCACCCACTACTGTCCATCAACCATCACCGGCCATCCCCATCACTGTCCAACCCACATCACTGACCATCTCTCTCCAGGGTCCATCCCCTACCACTGTCCATCCCTCACCACTGCCCATCCCCACCACTGTCCATACCCTATCACTGTCCATCCCTCATCGCAGTCCATTCCTCACAACTGTCCATTCCCCATCACTGACCATCGCCCAATACTGTCCAACACTCTTTACTGTCCATGCCCCATCACTGTCCATCCCTCACCACTGTCTATCCCTCACCACTGCCCATCTCCCATCACTGTCCATCCCCCATCACTGTCCATCTCCAACCACTGTCCATACCCCACCACTGTCCATCCCTCAGCAATTTCGATCCGTCACCACTGTCCATTCCCCACCCCTGTCCATCTCCCAACACTGTCCAATCACCATCACTCTGCATCCTCCACCACTGTCCATACCCCATCATTGTCCATCCCTCACCACTGTCCATCCCCCAACACTGTCCATACCCCATCACTGTCCATCACTCACCACTGTCCATCCCACACCACTGTCCATCCCCCATCACTGTCCATCCCTTATCACGGTCCATTCCTCACAACTGTCCATTTCCCGTCACTGTGCATCCCTCACTTCCGTCCATCCCCCTCTACTGTCCATCACCCATCACTGTCCATCCCCATCACTGTCCATCACCCATCACTGTCCATCCCCATCACTGACCATCCCTTACCACTTCGCATCCCTCACTACTGTCCATCCCCTACAATTGTCCATCCCCATCACTGTCCATTCCGCACCACTGTCCATTCCTCATCACTGTCCATCCCCATCACTGTGCAGCCCACATCACTGTCCATTCCCCACCACTGTCCATCCCCCATCCCTGTCCATCCCACATCATTGTTAATCCCCCATCATTCTCCATATCCCACCACTGTCCATCCCCATCACTATCGATCCCCCATCACTGTCCGTTCCTCACCGCTGTCCATCCCTCATCACTGTCTATTCCCATCACTGACCATCCCTTACCACTTCGCATCCCTCACTACTGTCCATCCCCTACAATTGTCCATCCCCATCACTGTCCATTCCGCACCACTGTTCATTCCTCATCACTGTCCATCCCCATCACTGTGCAGCCCACATCACTGTCCATTCCCCACCACTGTCCATCCCCCATCCCTGTCCATCCCACATCATTGTTAATCCCCCATCATTCTCCATATCCCACCACTGTCCATCCCCATCACTATCGATCCCCCATCACTGTCCATCCCCCACCACTGTCCATCCACCATCAGTGTCCATATCCCACCACTGTCCATCCCACATCAGTGTCCATCCCCCACCACTGTCCAACACTCATCACTGTCCATCCCCAATCTCTGTCCACCCCACATCACTGTCCATATCAAACCACTGTCCATCCTCCATCACTGTCCATCCCCCATCACTGTCCAGTTCTCGCACAGTCGAACCCTCACTACCATCCATCCCCCACTGCTGTCCATCCCCATCCCTGTCCATTCACATCACTTTCCATCCCTCACCACTGTCCATCCCTCATCTCTGTCCATTTCCCATCACTGACCATCCCTTACCACTGCCATCCCTCACCACTGTCCATCCCCTACCATTGACCATCCCCATCACTGTCCATTCCTACCACAGTCCATCCCTCATCACTGTCAATACCCCATCACTGTCCATCCCTCATCACTGTCCATCCCCCATCACTGTCCATCCCCCACCACTGTCCATCCCCCACCACTGTCCATCCCCGATATCTGTCCATTCCTCACTACCGTCCAACCCCCTCTACTGTAGAGCACCCATCACAGTCCATTCCCCATCACCATTCAACCCACGCTGCTGTCCATCCCCACCACTGTCCATCCCTCACTATCGCCCATCCCCCTCTACTGTCTAGCACCATCACTGTCCATCCCCCTTACCAACCACCCCCCTCGACTGTCCATCACTCATCACTGTCCATCCCCATCACTGTCCATCCCCCCATCTCTGTCCATCACTCACCATGGTCCATCACCACTACTGTCCATCCCCATCCCTGACCAACCCCCACCACTGTCCATCCCCATCACTATCCATCTCTCACCACTGTCCATTCCTCACCACTGCCCAATCCCCAGCACTGTCAATCCCCATCACTGTCCATCCCCAAACACTGTCCATCCCCCACCACTGTCCATCCCTCAGAAATTTCGATCTGTCACCAGTGTCCATTCCCCACCCCGTCCATCTCCCAACGCTGTCCAATCATCATCACTCTGCATCCTCCACCACTGTCCATACTCCATCACTGTCCATCCCTCACCACTGTCCATCCCCCAACACTGTCCATACCCCATCACTGTCCATCACTCACCACTGTCCATCCCCCAACACTGTCCATATCCCATCACTGTCCATCACTCACCACTGTCCATCCCACACCACTGTCCATCCCCCATCACTGTCCATCCCTTATCATGGTCCATTCCTCACAACTGTCCATTTCCCGTCACTGTGCATCCCTTACTACAGTCCATCCCCCTCTACTGTCCATCACCCATCACTGTCCATCCTCACCACTGTCCATCACCCATCACTGTCCATCCCCATCACTGACCATCCCTTACCACTGCGCTTCCCTCACTACTGTCCATCCCCTACAATTGTCCATCCCTATCACTGTCCATTCCGCACCACTGTCCATTCCTCATCACTGTCCATCCCCATCACTGTGCAGCCCACATCACTGTCCATTCCCCACCACTGTCCATCCCCCATTCCTGTCCATCCCACATCATTGTTAATGCCCCATCATTGTCTATATCCCACCACTGTCCATCCCCATCACTGTCGATCCCCCATCACTGTCCATTCCTCACCGCTGTCCATCCCTCATCACTGTCCATTCCCATCACTGTCCATCCCCCACCACTGTCCATCCACCATCAGTGTCCATATCCCACCACTGTCCATCCCACATCTGTATCCTTCCCCCACCACAGTCCAACACTCATCACTGTCCATCCCACATCACTGTCCACCCCACATCACTGTTAATCCCCCATCACTGTCCATATCAAACCACACTTCCATCCTCCATCACTGTCCATTCCCCATCACTATCCATCCCCCATCACTGTCCAGTCCTCGCACAGTCCAACCCTCACTACCATCCATCCCCCACTGCTGTCCATCCTCATCCCTGTCCATTCCCATCACTGTCCATCCCTCACCACTGTCCATCCCTCATCTCTGTCCATCTCCCATCACTGACCATCCCTTACCACTGCCATCCCTCACCACTGTCCATCCCCTACCATTGTCCATCCCCATCACTGTCCATTCCCACCATAGTCCATCCCTCATCACTGTCTATCCCCCATCACTGTCCATCCCTCATGATTGTCCATCCCCCACCACTGTCCATCCCCCACCACTGTCCATCCCCGATAACTGTCCATCCCTCACTACCGTCCATCCCCCTCTACTGTCCAGCACCCATCACAGTCCATTCCCCATCACCATTCATCCAACGCTGCTATCCATCACCATCACTGTCCATCCCTCACTATCGCCCATCCCCCTCTACTGTCTAGCACCCATCACTGTCCATTACCCTCACCAGCCATCCCCCTCTACTGTCCATCACCCATCACTGTCCATCCCGATCACTGTTCATCCCCGCATCTCTGTCCATCCCTCACCATGGTCCATCACCACTACTGTCCATCCCAATCCCTGACCATCCCCCACCACTGTCCATTCCCCACCTCTGTCAAACCCCCACCACTGTCCAACCCTCATCACTGTGCATCCTCCATCACTGTCCATCCCTCACCACTGTCCATCCCCACCACTGTCCATACCCTATCACTGCCCATCCCTCATCGCAGTCCATTCCTCACAACTGTCCATTCCCCATCACTGACCATCGCCCAACACTGTCCAAAACTTTTCACTGTCCAAACCCCATCACTGTCCATCCCTCACCACTGTCTATGCCTCACCACTGCCCATCTCCCATCACTGTCCATCCCCCATCACTGTCCATCCCCAACCACTGTCCAACCCCCACCCCTGTCCATCCCTCAGCAATTTTGATCCGTCACCACTGTCCATACCCCATCACTGTACATCACTCACCACTGTCCATCCCACACCACTGTCCATCTCCCATCACTGTCCATCGCTCATCACGGTCCATTCCTCACAACTGTCCATCACCCATCACTGTCCATCACCCATGACTGTCCATCCCCATCACTGACCATCCCTTACCACTGCGCATCCCTCACTACTGTCCATCCCCTACAATTGTCCATCCCCATCACTGTCCATTCCTCATCACTGTCCATCCCCCATCACTATCCAGTCCTCGCACAGTCCAACCCTCACTACCATCCATCCACCATCCTGTCCATCCCCATCCCTGTCCATTCCCATCACTGCCCATCCCTCACCACTGTCCATCCCTCATCTCTGTCCATCTCCCATCACTGACCATCCCTTACCACTGCCCATCCCTCACCACTGTCCATCCCCTACCATTGTCCATCCCCATCACTGTCCATTCCCACCACAGTCCATCCATCATCACTGTCTATCCCTCATCACTGTCCATACTCCATCATTGTCCATCCCTCATCACTGTCCATCCCCCACCACTGTCCATCCCCACCACTGTCCATCCCCCATAACTGTCCAACCCTCACTACCGTCCATCCCGCTCTACTGTCCAGCACCCATCACAGTCCATTCCCCATCACCATCCATTCCACGCTGCTGTCCATCCCCATCACTGTCCATCCCTCACTATCGCCCATCCCCCTCTACTGTCCAGCACCCATCACTGTCCATCGCCCTCACCATCCATCCCCCTCTACTGAACATCACCCATCACTGTCCATCCCCATCACTGTCCATCCCCCCATCTCTGTCCATCCCTCACCATGGTCCATCACCACCACTGTCCATCCCCATCCCTGACCATCCCCCACCACTGTCCATCCCTCATCACTGTCCATCCCCCACCACTGTCTATCCCACACCACTGTTCATTCCCCACCACTGTCCATCCGTCATATCTGTCCATCTCCCATCACTGACCATCCCTTACCACTGCCCATCCCTCACCACTGTCCATCCCCTACCATTGTCCATCCCCATCACTGTCCATTCCCACCACAGTCCATCCCTCATCACTGTCTATCCCTCATCACTGTCCATACCCCATCATTGTCCAACCCTCATCACTGTACATGCCCACCACTGTCCATCCCCCACCACTCTCCATCCCCCACCACTGTCCATCCTCCATTACTGTCCATCCCTCACTACTGTCCGTCCCCCTCTACTGTCCAGCACCCATCACTGTCGATCCCCCATCACTGTCCATTCCTCACCGCTGTCCATCCCTCATCACTGTCTATTCCCATCATTGTCCATCCCACACCACTGTCCATCCCACATCACTGTCCATCCACAATCAGTGTCCATATCCCACCAATGTCCATCCCCCATCACCGTCCATCCCACATCACTGTTAATCCCCCATCACTGTCCATATCACACCACTGTCCATCCCCATCACTGTCCATCCCCAACCACTGTCCAACACTCATCACTGCCCAAACCCCATCAATGTCCATCACTCACCACTGTCCATCCCACACCACTGTCTATTCCCATCACTGTCCAACACTCATCACTGTCCATCCCCCATCACCGTCCACCCCACATCACTGTTAATCCCCCACACTGTCCATATCACACCACTGTCCATCCCCCACCACTGTCCATCCCACATGCCTGTCCATTCCCCACCACTGTCCAACACTCATCACTGCCCATACCCCATCACTGTCCATCCCTCATCATCGTGCATCCCCCACCACTGTCCATCCCCCACCACTGTCCATCCCCGATAACTGTCCATCCCTCACTACCGTCCATCCCCCTCTACTGTCCAGCACCCATCACAGTCCATTCCCCATCACCATTCATCCAACGCTGCTATCCATCACCATCACTGTCCATCCCTCACTATCGCCCATCCCCCTCTACTGTCTAGCACCCATCACTGTCCATTACCCTCACCAGCCATCCCCCTCTACTGTCCATCACCCATCACTGTCCATCCCGATCACTGTTCATCCCCGCATCTCTGTCCATCCCTCACCATGGTCCATCACCACTACTGTCCATCCCAATCCCTGACCATCCCCCACCACTGTCCATTCCCCACCTCTGTCAAACCCCCACCACTGTCCAACCCTCATCACTGTGCATCCTCCATCACTGTCCATCCCTCACCACTGTCCATCCCCACCACTGTCCATACCCTATCACTGCCCATCCCTCATCGCAGTCCATTCCTCACAACTGTCCATTCCCCATCACTGACCATCGCCCAACAATGTCCAAAACTTTTCACTGTCCATACCCCATCACTGTCCATCCCTCACCACTGTCTATGCCTCACCACTGCCCATCTCCCATCACTGTCCATCCCCCATCACTGTCCATCCCCAACCACTGTCCAACCCCCACCCCTGTCCATCCCTCAGCAATTTTGATCCGTCACCACTGTCCATACCCCATCACTGTACATCACTCACCACTGTCCATCCCACACCACTGTCCATCTCCCATCACTGTCCATCGCTCATCACGGTCCATTCCTCACAACTGTCCATCACCTATCACTGTCCATCACCCATGACTGTCCATCCCCATCACTGACCATCCCTTACCACTGCGCATCCCTCACTACTGTCCATCCCCTACAATTGTCCATCCCCATCACTGTCCATTCCTCATCACTGTCCATCCCCCATCACTATCCAGTCCTCGCACAGTCCAACCCTCACTACCATCCATCCACCATCCTGTCCATCCCCATCCCTGTCCATTCCCATCACTGCCCATCCCTCACCACTGTCCATCCCTCATCTCTGTCCATCTCCCATCACTGACCATCCCTTACCACTGCCCATCCCTCACCACTGTCCATCCCCTACCATTGTCCATCCCCATCACTGTCCATTCCCACCACAGTCCATCCATCATCACTGTCTATCCCTCATCACTGTCCATACCCCATCATTGTCCATCCCTCATCACTGTCCATCCCCCACCACTGTCCATCCCCACCACTGTCCATCCCCCATAACTGTCCAACCCTCACTACCGTCCATCCCGCTCTACTGTCCAGCACCCATCACAGTCCATTCCCCATCACCATCCATCCCACGCTGCTGTCCATCCCCATCACTGTCCATCCCTCACTATCGCCCATCCCCCTCTACTGTCCAGCACCCATCACTGTCCATCGCCCTCACCATCCATCCCCCTCTACTGAACATCACCCATCACTGTCCATCCCCATCACTGTCCATCCCCCCATCTCTGTCCATCCCTCACCATGGTCCATCACCACCACTGTCCATCCCCATCCCTGACCATCCCCCACCACTGTCCATCCCTCATCACTGTCCATCCCCCACCACTGTCTATCCCACACCACTGTTCATTCCCCACCACTGTCCATCCGTCATATCTGTCCATCTCCCATCACTGACCATCCCTTACCACTGCCCATCCCTCACCACTGTCCATCCCCTACCATTGTCCATCCCCATCACTGTCCATTCCCACCACAGTCCATCCCTCATCACTGTCTATCCCTCATCACTGTCCATACCCCATCATTGTCCAACCCTCATCACTGTACATGCCCACCACTGTCCATCCCCCACCACTCTCCATCCCCCACCACTGTCCATCCCCCATAACTGTCCATCCCTCACTTCTGTCCGTCCCCCTCTACTGTCCAGCACCCATCACAGTCCATTCCCCATCACCATCCATCCCACGCTGCTGTCCATTCCCCATCACTGTTCATCCCCATCAATGTCCATCCCTCACTATCGCCCATCCCCCTCTACTGTCCATCACCCATCACTGTCGATCCCCCATCACTGTCCATTCCTCACCGCTGTCCATGCCTCATCACTGTCTATTCCCATCATTGTCCATCCCACACCACTCTCCATCCCCACCACTGTCCATCCCACATCACTGTCCATCCACAATCAGTGTCCATATCCCACCAATGTCCATCCCCCATCACCGTCCATCCCACATCACTGTTAATCCCCCATCACTGTCCATATCACACCACTGTCCATCCCCATCACTGTCCATCCCCCACCACTGTCCAACACTCATCACTGCCCAAACCCCATCAATGTCCATCACTCACCACTGTCCATCCCACACCACTGTCTATTCCCATCACTGTCCAACACTCATCACTGTCCATCCCCCATCACCGTCCACCCCACATCACTGTTAATCCCCCACACTGTCCATATCACACCACTGTCCATCCCCCACCACTGTCCATCCCACATCCCTGTCCATTCCCCACCACTGTCCAACACTCATCACTGCCCATACCCCATCACTGTCCATCAGTCACCACTGTCCATCCCACACCACTGTCCATCTCCATCACTATCCAACACTCATCACTGTTAATCCCCCATCACTGTCCATATCACACCACTATCCACCCTCCATCACTGTCCATCCCCCATCACTGTCTAGCTTTGGAACTGTCCATCCCTCATTACCATCCATCCCCCACTGCTGCCCATCCCTATCCCTGTCCATTCCCATCACTGTCCATCCCTCACCACTGTCCATTCCTCATCACTGTCCATCTCCCATCATTGACCATCCCTTACCACTGCTGATCCCTCACCACTTTCCATCCCCTACCATTGTCCATCCCCATCACTGTCCAGCCCACACCACTGTACATTCCCCATCACTGTTCATCCCTCATCACTGTCCATACGCCATCACTGTCCATATCCCACCAGCGTCCATCCCCCATCACCGCCCATCCTACATCAATGTCCATTCCCCATCACTGTCCATTCCTCACCGCTGCCCATCCCTCATCACTGTCCATCCCCAACACTGTCCATCCCCCACCACTGTCCATCCCCCATCACTGTCCATCCCCCATCACGGTCCATTCCTCACAACTGTCCAATCCCTGACACTGACCATCCCTCCTACTGAAAATGCATTGCTGGAAAAGCGCAGCAGATCAGGCAGCATCCACGGAGCAGGAGAATCAATGTTTCGGGCATGAGCCCTTCTTCAGGAATGAGGAAAGTCATCCCTCACTACTGTCCATCCCTCACCACGGTCCATCGCCCACCAGTGTCAGTCCCCCATCACTGACCATCCCTTACCACTGTCCGTCCCTCACCATTGTCCATTCCCCTACCATTGTCCATCCCCATCACTGTCCATTCCTCACCACTGTCCAGCCCTCACCACCATCCATCCCCCACCACCATCCATCCCCCATCACTGTCCAGCCCACACCACTGTCCATTCCCCATCACTGTGCATCCCTCACACTGTACATACCCCATCACTGTCCATCCCCCACCTCTGTCCATATCCCACCACTGTCCATCCCCCATCACCATCCATCCCACATCACTGTTAATCCCCCATCACTGTCCATATCCCACCACTGTCCATCCCTCACCACGGTCCATTCCCCATCACTGTCCATCCCTTACCACCGTCCAACCCTCATCACTGTCCATCCCTCACCACTGTCAATCCCCCTTCCCCCTTCACTGTCCATCCCCCACCTCTGTCCACCCACCACCACTGTTTATCCCCCATCACTGTCCATCCCTCATCACGGTCCATTCCTCGCAACTGTCCACCCCCCACCACAGTCCATCCCCATCACTGTCCATGCCCCACACTGTCCAACACTCATCACTGTCCATCCCCCATCACTGTCAACCCCACATCACTGTTAATCCCCCACACTGTCCATATCCCACCACTGTCCATCCCTCATCACTGTCTATTCCCATCACTGTCCATCCCACACCACTGTCCATCCCCACAACTGTACATACCCCATCACTGTCCATCCCCCATCTCTGTCCATATCCCACCACTGTCCATCCCCCATCACCATCCATCCCATATCACTGTTAATCCCCCATCACTGTCCATATCACACCACTGTCCATCCCACACCACTGTCCATCCCCATCACTGTCCAACACTCATCACTGTCCATCCCCCATCACCGTCAACCCCACATCACTGTTAGTCCCCCACACTGTCCATATCCCACCACTGTCCATCCCACATCACTGTCCATCCACCATCAGTGTCCATATCCCACCACTGTCCATCCCCATCACCGTCCATCCCACATCACTGTTAATCCCCCATCACTGTCCATATCACACCACTGTCCATCCCCCACCACTGTCCAACACTCATCACTGCGCCTACCCCATCACTGTCCATCAGTCACCACTGTCCATCCCACACCACTGTCCATCTCCATCATGTCCAACACTCATCAGTGTTAATCCCCCATCACTGTCATTATCACACCACTGTCCACCCTCCATCGCTGTCCATCCCCCATCACTGTCTAGCCCTGGCACTGTCCATCCCTCACTACCATCCATCCCCAACTGCTGTCCATCCACATCCCTATCCATTCCCATCACTGCCCATCCCTCACCACTTTCCATCCCCTACCATGGTCCATCCCCATCACTGTCCATCCCCACTACTGTCCATCCCACATCACTGTCCATCCACCATCAGTGTCCATATCCCACCACTGTCCATCCCCATCACCATCCATCCCACATCACTGTTAATCCCCCATCACTGTCCATCCCACACCACTGTCCATCCCCACCACTGTACATACCCCATCACTGTCCATCCCCCATCTCTGTCCATATCCCACCACTGTCCATCCCCCATCACTGTTAATCCCCCATCACTGTCCATATCACACCAATGTCCATCCCCATCACTGTCCATCCCCCACCACTGTCCAACACTCATCACTGCCCATACCCCATCAATGTCGATCACTCACCACTGTCCATCGCCCACCACTTTCCACCCCTCATCATTGTCCATCCCCCACCACTGTCTATCCCACACCACTATTCATTCCCCACCACTGTCCATTCTGCATCACTGTTCATCCCCATCAATGTCCATCCCCATCACTGTACATCCCTCACCGCTGTCTGTCCCTAACCACTGTCCATCCCTCATCACTGTCCATCCCCCACCACTGTCCATCCCCATCAATGTCCATCCCTCATCACGGTCCATCCCCCACCACTGTCCATCTCCAATCACTGTCCATTCCCCAACACTGTCCATCTTCATTACTGTCCAACCCTCATCACTGTCCATCTCCCATCACTGTGTATCCCCCACCACTGTCCATCCCCCATCACTGTCCATCCCTCATCATGGTCCATTCCTCACAATTGTCCATTCCCCATCACTGATCATCCCTCACCACCGTCCATCCCTCACCACCGTCCATCCCCTAATACTCTCAATCCACCATCACTGTCCATCCCCCACCAATGTCCAACACTCATTAATGTCCATCCCCATCACTGTCCATCACTCACCACTGTCCATCCTACACCACTGTCGATTCCTCATAACTGTCCATTACCCGTCACTGTCCATCACTCACTACCATCCATCCCCCACTACTATCCATCACCCATCACTGTCCATCCCCCATCACTAACCATCTCTCACCATGGTCAATCCCCCACCACTGTCAATTGCCCATCACTGTCCATCCCCAACCCCTGTCAAACCCTCATCACTCTCCATCCCCATCATTGTCCATCTCCATCACTGTCCATCCCTCACCACTGTCCGTCCCTAACCACTGTCCATCCCTCATCACTGTCCAACCCTCATCATTGTCCATTCCCCATTACTGTCCATCCCCACCACTGTCCATCCACCACCGCTGTCCATAACCCATCACTGTCCATCCCTCATCACGGACCATTCCTCACAACTGTCTATTCCCCATCACTGACCTTCCCTCACTGCTGTCCATCCCTCACCATGGACCATCCCCATCACTGTCAATACCACATCCCTGTCCATTCCCCACCACTGTCCAACACTCATCACTGTCCATCCCTATCACTGTCCATCCCTCATCACGGTCCATTCCTCACCACTGTCCATCCCTCATCACTGTCCATCACTCATCATTGTCCATCCCCCTTCACTCTCCATCCCCCACCACCGTCCATCCCTCATCACTGTCCATCCCTCACCACTGTCAATCCCCCATCACTGTCCATCCCCCACCACCGTCCAACGCTCATCACGATCCATCACCCATCACTGTCCATCCCCACCTCTGTCCATCCACCACCACTGTCTATCCCCCATCACTGTCCATCCCTCATTATGGTCCATTCCTCGAACCTGTCCATCCCCCACCTCTGTCCATTCCCCATCACTGTCCATCCCTCATCACTGTCCAACCCTCATCATTGTCCATTCCCCATTACTGTCCATCCCCACCACTGTCCATCCACCACCGCTGTCCATAACCCATCACTGTCCCTCCCTCATCACGGACCATTCCTCACAACTGTCTATTCCCCATCACTGACCTTCCCTCACCGCTGTCCATCCCTCACCATGGGCCATCCCCATCACTGTCAATACCACATCCTTGTCCATTCCCCACCACTGTCCAACACTCATCACTGTCCATCCCTATCACTGTCCATCCCTCATCACGGTCCATTCCTCACCACTGTCCATCCCTCATCACTGTCCTTCTCCCATCACTGACCATCCCTTACCACTGCCCATCCCTCACCACTGTCCATTCTGCTACCATTGTCCATCCTCATCACTGTCCATTCCTCACCACCATCCATCCCTCATCACTGTCCATCCCCCATCACTGTCCAGCCAATACTACTGTCAATTCCCCATCACTGTGCATCCCTCACCACTGTCGATACTCCATCACTGTCCATCCACCATCACTGTCCATATCCCATCACTGTCCATCCCCCATCACCATCCATCCCACATCACTGTTAATCCCCCATCACTGTCCATATCCCACCACTATCCATCCCCCATCACCGTCCATCCCACATCACTTTTAATCCCCCATCACTGCCCATATCACACCACTGTCCATCCCCATCACTGTCCAAACCTCACCGCTGTCCAACCCTCATCACTATCTTTCCCCCATCACTGTGCATCCTACACCATTCTCCATCCCCCATCACTGTCCATATCCCACCACTGTCCATCCCCATCACTGTCCATTTCCCCATCACTGTCCATCCCTCACCACTGTCCATCCCCTATCACTGTCCATCCATCACACCTGACCATGCCTCACCACTGTCCATTCCCCACTACTGTCTATCTCCACCACTGTCCAACCCTCATCACTAACCATCTCTTACCACTGTCCATTCCTCAACACTGTCCATCCCCATCACAGTCCATTCCTCACAACTGTCCATTCCCCGACACTGCCCATCCCTCACTACTGAAAATGTGTTGCTGGAAAAGCACAGCAGGTCAGGCAGCATCCACGGAGCAGGAGAATCAACGTTTCGGGCATGAGCCCTTCTTCAGGAATGAAGAAAGTCATCCCTCACTACTGTCCATCCATCACACCTGACCATGCCTCACCATAGTCCATTCACCATCACTGTCTATCCGTCACGACTTACAGTCCCTCATCACTTTCCATCCCCAACTGTCCATCCACCACCACTGTCCATCCCCATCACTGTCCATCCCCATCACTGTCCATCCCTCATCACTGTCCATCTCCATCACTCTCCGTCCCATCTCTGTCCATCCCCCACCACTGTCCATCCCACCACTGTCCATTCATCACCACTCTCCATCCCTCATCACTGTCCATCTACCATCCCTGTTCATCATCTTCACTATTCATTCCAGACCACTGTCCATCCCCATCACTGTCCATCCCCCACCACTGTGCACCTCCCACTCCTGTCCAATCACCATCACTCTCCACCCTTCACCGCTGTCCGTCCCCCACCACTGTACATCCCCCATCACTGTACATCCCTCATCATGGTCCATTCCTCACAACTGTCCGTTCCCCATCACTGTCCATCGCCCAACACTATCAATCCACCATCACTGTCTACCCACACTAATGTCCAACACTCATCACTGTCCATCCCCATCACTGTCCATCACTCACCACTGTCCATCCACATCACTGTCCATTCCTCATAACTGTCCATTCCCCGTCACTGTCCATCACTCACTACTATCCATCCCCCACTACTATTCCTCACCCACCACTGTCCATCCCCCATCACGGTCCATCCCTCATCACTGTCCATCCCCTATCATTGTCCATCCATCATACCTGACCATGCCTCACCATAGTCCATTCCCCATCACTGTCCATCCGTCACGACTGACAGTTCCTCATCACTGTCCATCCCTCACCACTGTCCATCCCCATCACTGTCCATCCCATCACTGTCCACCCCCCACCACTGTCCATTCCCCTACCACTGTCCATCCCCATCACTGTCCATTCCTCACCACCGTCCATCCCTCATCACAGTCCATCCCCCATCACTGTCCAGCCCATAACACTGTCCCACCACTCTGTCCATCCATCACCACTGTCCATCCCTCATCACTGTCCATCTCCCATCACTGTCCTTCCCTCATCGTGGTCCATTCCTCACAACTGTCCATTCTCCATCACTGTCCATGCCTCACCACTGTCCATTCCCCATCACTGTCAATCCCCCGTCACTGTTCAGCCATGGCACTGTCCATCCCTCACTACCATCCATCCCCCACTGCTGTCCATCCCCCATCACTGTCCATCCCCATCACTGTCCATCCACCACCACTGTCCATCCCCATCACTGTCCATCCCATCACTGTCCATCCCCCACCACTGTCAATCCCTCATCACTGTCCATTTCCAATCACTGACCATCCGTTACCACTGCCCATCCCTCAGCGCTGTCCATTCCCCCACAATTGTCCATCCCCATCACTGTCCAATCCTTACCACCGTCCATCCCTCATCACTGTCCATACCCCATCACAATCCAGCCCACACCACTGTCCATTCCCCATCACTGTGCATCCCTCACCACTGTCCATATCCCATCACTGTCCATCCCCCATCACCACCCATCCCACATCACTGTTAATTCCCTATGACTGTCCATATCCCACCACTGTCCATTCCCCATCACCGTCCATCCCACATCACTGTTAATCCCCCATCACTGCCCATATCACACCACTGTCCATCCCTCATCACTGTCCTTCCCCCATCACTGTGCATCCTACACCATTGTCCATCCCCCACCACTGTCCATATCCCACCACTGTCTATCCCCCATCACTGTCCATCCCTCACCACTGTCAATCCCTCATCGCTGTCCATCCCTCACCTCTGTCCATCCCATGTCACTGTCTGTCCATCACACCTGACCATGTCTCACCATAGTCCATTCCCCATCACTGTCCATCTGTCACGACTGACAGTCACTCATCACTTTCCATCCCACACAACTGTCCATCCACCACCATTGTTCATCCCCATCACTGTCCATCCCATCACTGTCCATCTCCCACCACTGTCCATCCCACCACAGTCCATCCATCACCACTGTCCATCCCTCATCACTGTCCATCTCCCATCACTATTCATTGTCTTCACTATTCATTCCAGACTACTGTCCATCCCCATCACTGTCCATCCCCCACCACTGTGCACCTCCCACTCCTGTCCAATCAACATCACACTCCACCCTTCACTACTGTCCATCCCGCACCATTGTACATCCCCCACCACTGACCATCCCTCATCAAGGTCCATTCCTCACAACTGTCCGTTCCCCATCACTGATCATCCTTCACCACTGTCTATCACTCACCACGGTTCATCGCCCAACACTCTCAATTCACCATCACTGTCCATCCCCCACCAATGTCCAACACTCATCAATGTCCATCCCCATCACTGTCCATCACTCACCACTGTCCATCCCACACTACTGTCCATTTCTCATAACTGTCCATTCCCCGTCACTGTCCATCACTCACTACCATCCATCCCCCACTACTATCCATCACCAATCACTGTCCATCCCAATCACTGTCCATCCCCCATCACTGAAAAACCCTCATCACTGTCCATCCCCATCACTGTCCATCTCCATCACTGTCCATCCCTCACCACTGTCCGTCCCTAACCACCGTCCATCCCTCATCACTGTCCATCCCGCACCACTGTCCATCCCCCACCACAGTCAATCCCCCATCACTGTCCATCCCCCATCACTGTCCATCACTCACCACTGTCCATCACCCACCACTGTACATCCCCCATCACTGTCCTTCCCTCATCGCAGGCATTTCCTCACAACAGCCCATTCTCCATCACTGTGCATCCCTCACCACTGTCCATTCCTCATCACTGTCCTACCCCCATTATTGTCCAGTCTGGGCACTGTCCATCCCTCGCAACCATCCATCCCCCACTGCCGTCCATCCACCATCCCTGTCCATCTCCATCACTCTCCATCCCTCACCACTTTCAATCCCTTATCACTGTGCATCTCCCATCACTGACCATCCCTTACCCTGCCCATCCCTCACCACTGTCCATTCCCCTACCATTGTCCATCCCCATCGCTGTCCAAACCTCACCGTTGTCCATCCTTCATCACTATCCTTCCCCCATCACTGTGCGTCCTACACCATTTTCCATCACCCACCACTGTCCGTATCCCACCACTGTCCATCCCCAATCACTGTCCAACCCTCATCATTGTCCATTCCCCATTACTGTCCATCCCCACCACTGTCCATCCACCACCACTGTTCCTACCCCATCACTGTCCATCCCTCATCACGGTCCATTCCTCACAACTGTCCATTTCCCATTACTGACCATCCCTTACCACTGTCTATCCCTCACCACTGTCCATTCCCCTACCATTGTCCATCCCCATCACTGTCCATTCCTCACCATCGTCCATCCCTCATCACTGTCCAGCCGCATCACTGTCCAGCCCACACCACTGTCCATTGCCCATCACTGTGCATCCCTCACCACTGTCGATACCCCATCACTGTCCATCCACCATCACTGTCCATATCCCTCCACTGTCCATCCCCCTTCACCATCCATCCCACATCACTGTTAACCACCATCCCTGCCCATATCACACCACTGTCCATCCCCATCACTGTCCAAACCTCACCACTGTCCATCCCACATCACTGTCCTTCCCCCATCACTGTGCATCCTAAACCATTGTCCATCCCCCACCACTGTCCATATCCCACCACTATCCATCCCCATCACTGTCCATTCCCCCATCACTGTCCATCCCTCGCCATGGTCAATCCCTCACCACTGCCCATCCCTCATCACTGTCCATCCCTTACCACTGTCAATCCCTTATCACTATGCATCTCCCATCACTGACCATCCCTTACCCCTGCCCATCCCTCACCACTGTCCATCCCCCGCAACTGTCCAAACCTCACCACTGTCCATCCCTCATCACTGTCCTTCCCCCATCACTGTGCATCCTACACCATTGTCCATCACCCACCACTGTCCGTATCCCACCACTGTCCATCGCCCATTACTGTCCATCCCCCATCACTGTCCATCCCTCACCACTGTCCAACCCTCATCATTGTCCATTCCCCATTACTGTCCATCCCCACCACTGTCCATCCACCACCACTGTCCATACCCCATCACTGTCCATCCCTCATCAGGGTCCATTCCTCACAACTGTCCATTTCCCATCACTGACCATCCCTCATCACTGTCCATCCCTCACCATGGTCCATCCCCCATCACTGTCAATACCACATCCCAGTCCGTCCCCCACCACTGTCCAACACTTACCACTGTCCATCCTCCTCACAGTCCATCCCTCATCACGGTCCATTCCTCACAACTGTACATTCCCCATCACTGTCCATCCCTCACTACCATCCATCACCCATCACTGTCCATCCCCATTACGGTCGATCCCCCATCTTGTCCATCCCTCACCACAGTCCATGCCCCACCACTGTCAATCCCCCATCACTGTCCATCCCCATCACTGTCCTTCCCTCATCGTGGTCCATTCCTCACCACTGTCCATTCCCTATCACTGTCCATTCCCCATCACTGTTCAGCCCTGGCACTGTCCATCCCTCACTACCGTCCATCCCCCACTGCTGTCCATCCCCCATCCCTGCTGAAAATGTGTTGCTGGAACAGCGCAGCAGGTCAGGCAGCATCCAGGGAACAGGAGAATCGACGTTTCGGGCATAAGCCCTTCTTCAGGAATGAGGAAAGGTTTGTCCAGCAAGCTAAGATAAAAGGTAGGGAGGAGGGACTTGGGGGAGGGGCGTTGGAAATGCGATAGGTGGAAAGAGGTCAAGGTGAGGGTGATGGGTCAGACTGGGGTGGGGGCGGAGAGGTCAGGAAGAAGATTGCAGGTTAGGAAGGCGGTGCTGAGTTCGATGGATTTGACTGAGACAAGGTGGGGGGAGGGGAAATGAGGAAACTAGTGAAATCCGAGTTCATCTTCGTAGGCGGAAGATGAGGCGCTCTTCCTCCAACCGTCGTGTTGTTGTGGTCTGGCGATGGAGGAGTCCAAAGACCTGCATATCCTTGGTGGAGTGGGAGAGGGAGTTGAAGTGTTGAGCCACAGGGTGGTTGGGTTGGTTGGTCCGGGTGTCCCAGAGGTGTTCTCTGAAACGCTCTGCAAGTAGGTGGCCTGTCTCCCCAATATAGAGGAGGCCACATCGGGTGCAGAGGATGCAATAGATGATATGTGTGGAGGTACAGGTGAATCTGTGGCGGATATGGAAGTTTCCTTTGGGACCTTGGAGGGAGGTGAGGGGGCAGGTGTGGGCGCAAGTCTTGCACCTCCTGCGGTGGCAGGGGAAGGTGCCGGGAGTGAAGGTTGGGTTGGTGGGGGGTGTGGATCTGACGAGGGAGTCACGGAGGGAGTGGTCTTTACGGAATGCTGATAGGGGAGGGGAGGGGTGGGCGGCACGGTGGCACAGTGGTTAGCACTGTTGCCTCACAGCGCCAGAGACCCACGTTCAATTCCCACCTCAGGCGACTGACTGTGTGGAGTTTGCATGTTCTCCCCGTGTCTGCGTGGGTTTCCTCCGGGTGCTCCGGTTTCCTCCCACAGTCCAAAGATGTGCAGGTCAGGTGAATTGGCCATGCTAAATTGCCCGTAGTGTTAGGTAAGTGGTAAATGTAGGGGTATGGGTGGGTTGCGCCTTCGGCGGGTCGGTGTGGACTTTTTGGGCCGAAGGGCCTGTTTCCACACTGTAATGTAATGTAAAATGTAAAAATGTAATGTAAATATCCTTGGTGGTGGGGTCCGTTTGGAGGTGGCGGAAATGACAGCGGATGATGCGCTGTACATGGAGATTGATGGGGTGGTAGGTAAGGACCAGTGGGGTTCTGTCCTGGTGGCGGTTGGAGGGGCGGGGCTCAAGGGCGGAGGAGCGGGAAGTGGAAGAGATGCGGTGGAGAGCACCGTCGACCACATCGGGGGGGGGCGGAAATTGCAGTCCTTGAAGAAGGAGGCCATCTGGGTTGTACATTTTTGGAACTGGTCCTCCTGGGAGCAGATGCGGCGGAGACGAAGGAATTGGGAGAATGGGATGGCGTTTTTACAGGGGGCAGGGAGGGAGGAGGTGTAGTCCAGGTAGCTGTGGGAGTCGGTCGGTTTGTAGTAGATGTCCGTGTTGATTCGGTCGCCTGAGATAGAAACAGAAAGGTCTAGGAAGGGGAGGGAGGAGTCCGAGACTGTCCAGGTGAATTTGAGGTCAGGGTGGAAGGTGTTGGTGAAGTGGATGAACTGTTCAACCTCCTTGTGGGAGCACGAGGCGGCGCCGATACAGTCATCGATGTAGCGGAGGAAAAGATGGGGGGTGGGGCCAGTGTAGTTGCGGAAGATGGACTGTTCCACATATCCTACGAAGAGGCAGGCATAGCTGGGGCCCATGCGGGTGCCCATGGCTACTCCTTTCGTTTGGAGGAAGTGGGAGGATTGGAAAGAGAAGTTGTTCAGGGTGAGGACCAGTTCCGTCAGGCAAAGGAGGGTGTCAGTCGAAGGGTACTGGTTGGTACGGCGGGAAAGGAAGAAGCGGAGGGCTTTGAGTCCTTCGTGATGGGGGATGGAGGTGTGCAGGGACTGGATGTCCATGGTGAAGATAAGGTGTTGGGGACCGGGGAAGCGAAAATCATGGAGGAGGTGGAGGGCATGGGTGGTGTCCCGAACGTAGGTGGGGAGTTCTTGGACTAAGGGGGACAGGACCGTGTCGAGGTATGCAGAGATGAGTTCGGTGGGGCAGGAGCAGGCGGAGACAATAGGTCGGCCGGGGCAGTCAGGTTTGTGGATTTTGGGCAGGAGGTAGAAGCGGGCGGTGCGTGGTTGTGGGACTATGAGGTTGGAGGCGGTGGATGGGAGGTCCCCTGGTGATGAGGTTATGGATGGTCTGGGAGATGATGGTTTGGTGGTGGGAGGTGGGGTCATGGTCAAGGGTGCAGTAGGAGGAGGTATCTGCGAGCTGGCGTTTGGCCTCAGCGATGTAAAGGTCAGTGCGCCAAACTACTACCGCGCCTCCCTTGTCTGCTGGTTTGATAGTGAGGTTGGGGTTGGAACGGAGGGAGTGGAGGGCTGCGCGTTCCGAGGGTGAGAGGTTGGAGTGGGTGGGAGGGGTGTGGGAGTTCAGGTAGCGGTTAATATCGTGGCGGCAGTTGGCTATGAAGAGGTCGAGGGCAGGTAGGAGGCCAGCACAGGGTGTCCAGGTGGATGGGGTGTGTTGGAGGCATGAGAAGGGGTCGTCAGAAGGTGGGCAAGAGTCTTGGTTAAAGAAGTAGGCGCGGAGGCGAAGGCGGCGAAAGAATTGTTCGATGTCACGCCGCGTGTTGAACTCATTAATCCGGGAGCGTAGGGGAATGAAGATGAGGCCTCTGCTGAGGACTGATCTTTCACACTCAGAGAGGGGTAGGTCTGGAGGGATAGTGAAAACACGGCAGGGCTGGGAGCTAGGACCTGGTGTGGGGCAGGAGCTGGGTGTGGGGGCGTGGTTAGGCCTGGGGGCGGGGATGGAGATCGGCGTGGAGGCGGGGTTGGGCGTGGTGATGGAGATCGGCGAAGGGGTCGTTACTAACCTACACGACCACAACACCGCATGTGTCTCCGCCCCCACGCCAATCTTCGTCACCACGCCTAACCCCATCCACACGACGATATCCGTCACCACGTCTAACCCTGCCCCTTCGCCGATCTCCATCAGCACACCAGGTCCTAGCTCCCAGCCCTGCCGTGTTTTCACTATCCCTCCAGAACTACCCCTCTCTGAGGATGAAAGATCAGTCCTCAGCAGGGGCCTCACCTTCATTCCCCTACGCTCCCGGATTAATGAGTTCAACACGCGGCGTGACATCGAACAATTCTTCCGCCGCCTTCACCTCCGTGCCCACTTCTTTAACCAAGACTCCCGCCCACCCTCTGACGACCCCTTCTCATGCCTCCAACACACCCCATCCACCTGGACACCCCGTGCTGGCCTCCTACCTGCCCTCGACCTCTGCATAGCCAACTGCCGCCGCGATATTAACCGCCACCGGAACACTCCACCCCTCCCACCCACTCCAACCTCTCACCCTCGGAACACACAGCCCTCCACTCCCTCCGTTCCAACCCCAACCTCACCATCAAACCAGCAGACAAGGGAGGCGCGGTAGCAGTTTGGCGCCCCGACCTTTACGCCGCTGAGGCTAAATGCCAGCTCGCAGATACCTCCTCCTACTGCCCCCTTGACCATGACCCCACCCCCCACCACCAAACCATCATCTCCCAGACCATCCATAACCTCATCACCTCGGGGGATCTCCCATCCACCGCCTCCAACCTCATAGTCCCACAACCCCGCACTGCCCGTTTCTACCTCCTGCCCAAAATCTACAAACCTGACCGCCCCGGCCGACCTATTGTCTCCGCCTGCTCCTGCCCCACCGAACTCATCTCTGCATACCTCAACACGGTCCTGTCCCCGTTAGTCCAAGAACTCCCCACCTACGTTCGGAACACCACCCATGCCCTCCACCTCCTCCATGATTTTCGCTTCCCCGGTCCCCAACGCCTTATCTTCACCATGGACATCCAGTCCCTGCACACCTCCATCCCCCATCACGAAGGACTCAAAGCCCTCCGCTTCTTCCTTTCCCGCCGTACCAACCAGTACCCTTCCACTGACACCCTCCTTCGACTGACTGAACTGGTCCCTGAACAACTTCTCTTTCCAATCCTTCCACTTCCTCCAAACCAAAGGAGTAGCCATGGGCACCCGCATGGGCCCCAGCTATGCCTGCCTCTTCGTAGGGTATGTGGAACAGTCCATCTTCCGCAGCTACACTGGCACCACCCCACACCTTTTCCTCAGCTACATCGATGACTGCATCGGGGCTGCCTCGTGCTCCCACAAGGAGGTTGAACAGTTCATCCACTTCACCAACACCTTCCACCCTGACCTCAAATTCACCTGGACAGTCTCGGACTCCTCCCTCCCCTTCCTTGACCTTTCTATTTCTATCTCAGGCGACCGAATCAACACGGACATCTACTACAAACCGACTGACTCCCACAGCTACCTGGACTACACCTCCTCCCTCCCTGCCCCCTGTAAAAACGCCATCCCATTCTCCCAATTCCTTCGTCTCCGCCGCATCTGCTCCCAGGAGGACCAGTTCCAAAAATGTACAACCCAGATGGCCTCCTTCTTCAAGGACCGCAATTTTTCCCCCCTGACGTGGTTGACGGTGCCCTCCACTGCAACTCTTCCACTTCCTGCTCCTCCGCCCTTGAGCCCCGCCCCTCCAACCACCACCAGGACAGAACCCCACTGGTCCTCACCTACCACCCCACCAATCTCCATGTACAGCGTATCATCCGCCGTCATTTCCGACACCTCCAAACGGACCCCACCACCAAGGATATATTTCCCTCCCCTCCCCTATCAGCATTCCGTAAAGACCACTCCCTCTGTGACTCCCTCGTCAGATCCACACCCCCCACCAACCCAACCTCCACTCCCGGCACCTTCCCCTGCAACCGCAGGAGGTGCAAGACTTGCGCCCACACCTCCCCCCTCACCTCCCTCCAAGGCCCCAAAGGATCTTTCCATATCCGCCACAAATTCACCTGCACCTCCACACACATCATCTATTGCATCCTCTGCACCCGATGTGGCCTCCTCTATATTGGGGAGACAGGCCGCCTACTTGCGGAGCGTTTCAGAGAACACCTCTGGGACACCCGGACCAACCAACCCAACCACTCTGTGGCTTAACACTTCAACTCCCCCTCCCACTCCACCAAGGATATGCAGGTCTTTGGACTCCTCCATCGCCAGACCACAACAACAGGATGGTTGGAGGAAGAGCGCCTCATCTTCCGCCTAGGAACCCTCCAACCACAAGGGATGAACTCAGATTTCTCCAGTTTCCTCATTCCCCCTCCCCCCACCTTGTCTCATTCAAATCCATCGAACTCAGCACCGCCTTCCTAACCTGCAATCTTCTTCCTGACCTCTCTGCCCCCACCCCAGTCTGACCTATCACTCTCACCTTGACCTCTTTCCACCTATCGCATTTCCGATGCCCCTCCCCCAAGTCCCTCCTCCCTACCTTTTATCTTAGCCTGCTGGACACACCTTCCTCATTCCTGAAGAAGGGCTTATGCCCGAAACGTCGATTCTCCTGTTCCCTGGATGCTGCCTGACCTGCTGCGCTGTTCCAGCAACACATTTTCAGCTCTGATCTCCAGCATCTGCAGACCTCACTTTTTCCATTCCCCCATCCCTGTCCATCCCCATCACTGTCCATCCCTCACCACTGTCCATCCCTCATCACTGTCTATCCCTCACCATTGTCCAACACTAATCATTGTCCATTCCCCGTTACTGTCCATCCACCACCACTGTCCATACCCCATCACTGTCCATCCCGCAACACGGTCCATTCCTCACAACTGTCCATTCACCACCACTGACTATCCCTAACCACTGTCCATCCCTCACCATTCTCCATCTCCCATCACTGTCAATACCACATCTCTGTCTGTCCCCCACCACTGCCAACACTCATCACTGTACATCCCCATCACTATCCATCCCTCATCACGGTCCATTCCTCCCAATTGTACATTCCCCATCACTGTCCATCCCTCACTACCATCCATCACCCATCACTGTCCATCCCCATCACTGTCCATCCCCCATCTCTGTCCATCCCTCACCACAGTCCATCCCCACCACTGTCAATCCCCCATCAGTGTCCATCCCCCATCACTGTCCATCATTCACCACTGTCCATCACCCACCACTGTCCATCCCCCATCACTGTCCATCCCCCGTCACTGTTCAGCCCTGGCACTGTCCATCCCTCGCTACCATCCATCCCCCACTGCTGTCCATCCCCCGTCCCTGCCCATCCCCATCACTGTCCATCCCTCACCACTGTCCATTTCCCATCACTGACCATCCCTTTCCACTGACCATCCCTCACCACTGTCCTTTCCCCTACCATTGTCAATCCCTATCACTGTCTATTCCTCACCACCGTCCATCCCTCATCACTGTCCATTCCCCATCACTGTCCAGCCCACACCACTGTCCCTTGCCCATCACTGTGCATCCCTCACCACTGTTAATCACACATCCCTGCCCATATCACACCACTGTCCATCCCCATCACTGTCCATCCCTCACCACTGTCAATCCCTTATCACTGTGCATCTCCCATCACTGACCATCCCTTACCACTGCCCATCCCTCACCACTATCTATGCCCCATCACTGTCCAGCCCACACCACTGTCCATTCCCCATCACTGTACATCCCTCACCACTGTCGATACCCCATCACTGTTCATCCACCATCACTGTCCATATCCCACCACTGTCCATCCCCCATCACCGTCCATCCCACATCACTGTTAATCTCCCATCACTGCCCATATCACACACTGTCCATCCCCCATCACTGTCCAAACCTCACCGCTGTCCATCCCTCATCACTGTCCTTCCCCCATCACTGTGCATCCTACACCATTGTCCATCCCCCACCACTGTCCATCCCCAATCACTGTCCATTCCCCCATCACTGTCCATCCCTCACCACTGTCCATCCCGCACCACTGTCCATCCCTCACCACTGTCCATCCCTCACCACTGTCAATCCCCTATCACTCTGCATCTTCCATCACTGACCATCCCTTACCCCTGCCCATCTCTCACCATTGTCCATTCCCCTACCATTGTCCATCCCCCACAACTGTCCAAACCTCACCGCTGTCCATCCCTCATCACTGTTCTTCCCCCATCACTGTGCATCCTACACCATTGTCCATCACCCACCATTGTCCGTATCCCATCACTGTCCACCCCCATCACTGTCCATCCCCATCACTGTCCATCCCCAATCACTGTCCAACCCTCATCATTGTCCATTCCCCATTACTGTCCATCCCCACCACTGTCCATCCACCACCACTGTCCATTCCCCATCACTGACCATCCCTCATCACGGTCCATTCCTCACAACTGTCCATTCCCCATCACTGACCATCCCTCGCTACCATCCATCACCCATCACTGTCCATCCCCATTTCTGTCCATCCCCATTACTGTCCATTCCCCATCTCTGTCCATCCCTCACCACAGTCCATGCCCCACCACTGTCAATCCCCCATCACTGTCCAATCCCCATCACTGTCCATCACTCACCACTGTCCATCACCCACCACTGTCCATCCCCTATCACTGTCCTTCCCTCATCGTGGTCCATTCCTCACAAGTGTTCATTCTCCATCACTGTGCATCCCTCACCACTGTCCTTTCCCCATCACTGTCCTTTCCCCATCATTGTCCAGCCCTGGCACTGTCCATCTCTCACTACCATCCATCCCCCACTGCTGTGCATCCCCCATCCCTGTCCATCCCCATCACTGTCCATCACTCACCACTGTCAATCCCTTATCACTGCGCATCTCCCATCACTGACCATCCCTTACCTCTGCCCATCCCTCACCACTGTCCATTCCCCTACCATTGTCCATCCCCATCACTCTCCAAACCTCACCGCTGTCCATCCCTCATCACTGTCCTTCCCCCATCACTGTGCATCCTACACCATTGTCCATCCCCCACCAATGTCCGTATCCCATCACTGTCAATCCCCCATCACTGTCCATTCCCCCATCACTGTCCATCCCTCACCACTGTCCATCCCCGATCACTGTCCATCCCTCACCACTGTCAATCCCCCATCACTGTACATCCCTCATCACTGTCCAACCCCATCACGGACCATCCCCATCACTGCCCATCCTCACCACCGTCCATCCCCTATCATTGTCCATCCATCACACCTGACCTTGCCTCACCATAGTCCATTCCCCATAATTGTCTATCCATCACGAATGACAGTCCCTCATCACTCTCCATCCCCCACGACTGTCCATCCACCACCACTGTCCATCCCCATCACTGTCCATCCCCCACCACTGTCCATTCCCCTACCATGGTCCATCCCCGTCACTGTCCATTCCTCACCACCATCCATCCCTCATCACAGTCCATCCCCCATCACTGACCAGCCCACAGCACTGTCTATCCATCACCATTGTCCATCCCTCATCACTGTCTATGTCCCATCACTGTCCTTCCCTCATCTTGGTCCATTCCTCACAACTGTCCATTCTCCATCACTGTCCATCCCTCACCACTGTCCATTACCCATCACTGTCCATCCCCCCCTCACTGTTCAGCCCTGGCACTGTCCATCCCTCACTACCATCCATCCCCACTGCTGTCCATCCCCATCCCTGTCCATCCCCATCCCTGTCCATCCCCATCACTGTCCATCCCTCACCACTGTCCATCCCTCATCACTGTCCATTTCTAATCATTGATCATCCCTTACCACTGCCCATCCCTCACCACTGTCCATTCCCCTACCATTGTCCATCCCCATCATTGTCCATTCCTCACCACCGTCCATCCCTCATCACAGTCCATCCCCCATCACTGTCCAGCCCATAGCACTGTCCCACCACTCTGTCCATCCATCACCACTGTCCATCCCTCACCACCGTCCATCCCTCATCACTGTCCATCCCACACCACTGCCCATTCCCCATCACTGTGCATCCCTCACCACTGTCGATACCCCATCACTGCCCATTTCACACCACCGTCCATCCCCATCACTGTCCATTCCTCACCACCGTCCATCCCTCATCACTGTCCATCTCTCATCACTGTCCATCCCACACCACTGCCCATTCCCCATCACTGTGCATCCCTCACCACTGTCGATACCCCATCACTGCCCATAGTACACCACCGTCCATCCCTCATCACTGTCGATCTCCCATCACTGTCCATCCCACACCACTGCCCATTCCCCATCACTGTGCATCCCTCACCATTGTCGATACCCCATCACTGTCCATCCACTATCACTGTCCATATCCCACCACTGTCCATTCCCCATCACCATCCATCCCACATCACTGTTAATCCCCATCACTGCCCATATCACACCACTGTCCATCTCCATCACTGTCCATTCCCCCATCACTGTCCATCTCTCACCACTGTCATCCCTGATCACTGTCCATCCCTCACCATTGTCAATCCCTCACCACTGTCCATCCCTCATCACTGTCCATCCCTCACCACTGTCCATCCCCTATCACTGTCCATCCATCACACCTGACCATGCCTCACCATAGTCCATTCCCCATCACTGTCCATCCGTCACGACTGACAGTCCCTCATCACTTTCCATCCCCAACAACTGTCCATCCACCACCACTGTCCATCCTCATCACTGTCCATACCGCACCACTGTCCACCCCATCACTCTCCATCCCCCACTACCGTCCATCCTCACCACTGTCCAACCCGCATCACTGTCTATCCCCCATCACTGTCCATCCCTCATCACAGTCCATTCCTCACAACTGTCCATTCCCCATCACTGACCATCCCTCACCACTCTCCACCCTTCACCGCTGTCCATCCCCCACCACTGTACATCCCCCACCACTGTCCATCTCTCACCATGGTCCATCGCCCAACACTCTCAATCCACCATCACTGTCCTCCCCCACCAATGTCCAACACTCATCAATGTCCATCCCCATCTCTGTCCATCCCTCACCACAGTCCATGCCCCACCACTGTCAATCCCCCATCACTGTCCAATCCCCATCACTGTCCATCACTCACCACTGTCCATCACCCACCACTGTCCATCCCCTATCACTGTCCTTCCCTCATCGTGGTCCATTCCTCACAAGTGTTCATTCTCCATCACTGTGCATCCCTCACCACTGTCCATTCCCCATCACTGTCCTTCCCCCATCATTGTCCAGCCCTGGCACTGTCCATCTCTCACTACCATCCATCCCCCACTGCTGTCCACCTCCCATCCCTGTCCATCCCCATCACTGTCCATCCCTCATCACTGTCAATCCCTCATCACTGTCCATCTTCCATTACTGACCATCCCTTACCCCTGTCCATCCCTCACCACTGGCCAATCCCCTACCATTGTCCATCCCCATCACTGTCCATTCCTCACCACCATCCATCCCTCATCACTGTCCATCACCCATCACTGTCCAGCCCACACCACTGTCCATTCTCCATCACTGTGCATCCCTCACCACTGTCGATATCCCATCACTGTCCATCCCCCTTCTCTGTCCATATCCCACCACTGTCCATCCCCATCACCATCCATCCCATATCACTGTTAATCCCCCATCACTGTCCATCCCCCAACACTGTCCATTCCCCATCACTGTCCATCCCTTACCACTATCCATTCCTCATCACTGTCCATCCCCCACCACTGTACATCTCCCACCACTCTCCATTCCCATCAATGACCATTCCCCACCACTGTCCATCCACTACCACTGTCCATCTCCCATCACTGTGCATCCCTCACCACTGTCAATCCCTCATCACTGTCCACCTTCCATCACTGATCATCCCTTACCCCTGCCCATCCCTCACTGCTGTCCATTCCCCTACCATTGTCTATCCCCATCACTGTCCTTCCTCACCACCGTCCATCCCTCATCACTGTCCATCACCCATCACTGTCCAGCCCACACCACTGTCCATTCTCCATCACTGTGCATCCCTCACCACTGTCGATATCCCATCACTGTCCATCCTCCTTCTCTGTCCATATCCCATCACTGTCCATCCCCCATCACCATCCATCCCATATCACTGTTAATCCCCCATCACTGTCCATCCCCCACCACTGTACATCTCCCATCACTGTCCATCCCTTACCACTATCCATTCCTCATCACTGTCCATCCACTACCAATGTCCATCTCCCATCACTGTCCATTCCTCACCACTGTCTATCTCCAACACTGTCCAACCCTCATCACTGTCCATCCACCATCACTGTCCATCCCCAATCATGGTCCATTCCTCACAACTGTCCATTCCATACCACTGACCATCCCTCACCAATGTCCATCCCTCAACATCATCCATCCCTCACCACTGTCCATCCCTAAACACCGTCCATCCCTAAACACCGTCCATCCCCCATCACTCTCCATCACCCGCCACCGTAATCCCTCATCGCTGTCCATCCCTCACCACTGTCAATACCCCTTCACTGTCCATCCCCCACCACTGTCCAACCCCCATCACTGTCCATCCCCTACCACTGTCCAACACTCATCACTGTCAATCCCCCATCACTGACCATCCCTCACCACTGTCCAACCCTCATCTTTGTCCATTCCACATTACTGTCCATCGCCCAGCACTGTCCTTCCCTCACCACTGTCCATTCCCCATCACTTAACATCCCTCACCATTGTCCATCCCTCACCATGGTCGATCCCCGTCACTGTCAATACCGCATCCCTGTCTGTACCCCACCACTGTCCAACAATCATCACTGTCCATACCCCAACACTGTCCAACACTCATCACTGTCCATACCCCAACACTGTCCATCACACACCACTGTCCATCCCACACCACTGTCCATCCCTATCACTGTCCATCACTCACCACTGCCCATCCCACACCACTGTCCGTCCCCATCACTGTCCATCCTCATCACGGGTCCATTCCTCACAACTGTACATTCCCCATCACTGTCCATCCCTCACTACCATCCATCACCCATCACTGTCCATCCCCATCACTGTCCATCCTCCATCTCTGTCCATCCCTCACCACAGTCCATCCCACACCACTGTCAATCCCCCATCACTGTCGATCCCCCACCAGTGTCCAACACTCATCACTGTCCATCCCCATCACTGTCCATCACTCACCACTGTCCATTACCCACCACTGTCCATCCCCATCACTGTCCTTCCCTCATCGTAGTCCATTCCTCACAACTGTCCATCCCCATCACTGTCCATTCCTCACCACCGTCCATCCCTCATCACTGTCCATCCCCATCACTGTCCAGCCCACACCACTGTCCATTCCCCATCACTGTGCATCCCTCACCACTGTCGATATCCCATCACTGTCCATCCCCCATCTCTGTCCATATCCCACCACTGTCCATCCCCCATCACCATCCATCCCATATCACTGTTCATCCCCCATCACTGTCCATCCCCCAACACTGTCCATTCCCCATCACTGTCCATCCCTTACCACTGTCCATTCCTCATCACTGTCCATCTCCCACCAATGTACATCTCCCATCACTCTCCATCCCCATCAATAACCATCCCCCATCACTGTCCATCACCCATCACTCTCCATCCCCATCAATGACCATCCGTCACCACTGTCCATCCCACACTACTGTCCATCCACAATCACTGTCCATCCCCATCAATGACTATTCTGCACCACTGTTCATCTCCCATCACTGTCCATCCTCCATCACTGACCATCCCTTACCACTGTCCATTCCTCACCACTGTCTATCCTCCACGACTGTCCATCCCCCATCACTCTCCATCCCCATCAATGGCCATTCCCCAAAACTGTCTGTCCCCACCACTGTCCATCCCTCATCACTGTCCATCCCCCATCACTGTCCATTCCCCACCACTGTCTATCTTCACCATTGTCCAACCCTCAACACTGACCATCCCTTACTACTGTCCATTCCTCATCACTGTCCATCTCCCACAACTGTCCATCCCCCATCACTCTCCATCCCCATCAATGACCATTCTCCACCACTATCCGTCCCCCACCACTGTCCATCCCCCTTCACTGTCCATCCCCCATCACGGTCCATTCCTCACACTGTCCATTCCCCGACACTGACCATCCCTCCTACTGAAAATGTGTTGCTGGAAAAGCGCAGCAGGTCAGGCAGCATCCACGGAGCAGGAGAATCAACATTTCGGGCATGAGCCCTTCTTCAGGAATGAGGAAAGTCATCCCTCACTACTGTCCATCGCTCACCACGGTCCATCGCCCACCACTGTCAGTCCCCCATCACTGTCCATCCCCCACCACTGTCCAACCCTCATCACTGTCCATCCCCCATCACTGTCCATCCCTCACCACTGTCCATCCCTCACCACTGTCCATCCCTCATCACTGTCCATCTCCCATCACTCTCCATTCCCCACCACTGTCTATCTCCACCACTGTCCAACCCTCATCACTGACCATCCCTTACCACTGTCCATTCCTCATCACTGTCCATCTCCCACCACTGTCCATCCCCCATCACTCTCCATCCCCATCAATGACCATTCCCCACCACTGTTTGTCCCCCACCACTGTCCATCCCCCATCACGGTCCATTCCTCACAACTGTCCATTCCCCGACACTGACCATCCCTCCTACTGAAAATGTGTTGCTGGAAAAGCGCAGCAGGTCAGACAGCATCCACGGAGCAGGAGAATTAACATTTCGGGCATGAGCCCTTCTTCAGGAATGAGGAAAGTCATCCCTCATTACTGTCCATCCCTCACCACGGTCCATCGCCCACCACTGTCAGTCCACCATCACTGTCCATTCCCCACCATTGTCCAACCCTCATCACTGTCTATCCCCCATCACTGGCCATCCCTTACCACTGTCCATCCCTCACCACTGTCCATTCCCCTACCATTGTCCATCCCCATCACTATCCATTCCTCACCACTGTCAATCCCTCAGCACCATCCATCCCCCATCACTATCCAGCCCACACCACTGTCCATTCCCCATCACTGTGCACCCCTCACCACTGTACATACCCCATCACTGTCCATCCCCCATCTCTGTCCATATCCCACCACTGTCCATGCCCCATCACCATCCGTCCCACATCACTGTTAATCCCCCATCACTGTCCATATCCCACCACTGTCCATCCCCCAACACTGTCCATTCCCCATCACTGTCCATCCCTTACCACCGTCCAACCCTCATCACTGTCCATCCCCCACCACTGTCCAACCCTCATCATGGTCTATCCCCCATCACTGTCCATCCCTCATCACGGTCCATTCCTCGCAACTGTCCATCCCCCACCACAGTCCATTCCCATCACTGTCCATCCCCCACCACTGTCCAACACTCATCACTGTCCATCGACCAGCACTGTCCATCCCTCACCACTGTCCATTCCTCATCACTGACCATTCTCCACCACTGTCCATCCCCATCACTGTCCATCCCCCACCACTGTCCATCCTTCATCACTGTTTATCCCCCATCACTGATCAACACCTTAACTCTCCATCCCATCACTGTCCACCCCATCACTCTCCATCCCTCACCACTGTCCATCGCCACACCACTGTCCTTCCATTATCATTCTCCATCCCCTACCACTGTCACTTCCCATCACTGTCTATCCCCCATCACATGAATGCCCATCTCCTACCTTCTCCTGTTCATCCCACACCACTGTCCATCGCCACACCACTGTCCTTCCGTTATCACTCTCCATCCCCCACCACTGTCTATCCCCCATCACTGTCCATCTCCCATCAATGTGCATCCCCATCTCTGTCCATTTCCCACCATTGTCCATCCCCCATCACTGTCCATTCCCCTATCACTGACCATCCCCATCACTGTCCATCCTCCATCACTGTCCATCCCCATCACTGACCAACACCTTCACTCTCCATCCCATCACTGTCCATCCCCATCACTCTCCATCCCTCACCACTGTCTATTGCCACATCACTGTCCTTCCGTTATCACTCTCCATAGCCCATCACTGTCAATTCCCATCACTGTCCATTTTTCACCACTGAGCATCCCCCACCTCTTTCCATCCACCATCACTGTCCATCCCTCACTACAGTCCATCTCCATCACTCTCCATCCCCCACCTCTGTCCATCCCCCACCGCTGTCAATCCCTCATCACTGTCCATCCCCATCACTGTCTATCCCCCAACACTGTCCATCCCTCATCACTGTCCATCCCAATCACTGTCCATCCCACACCTCTGTCCATCCCCCACCGCTGTCAATCCCTCATCACTGTCCATCCCCATCACTGTCCATCCCCCACCACTGACCGTACCCCATCACTGTCTATCCCTCACCATTGTCTGTCCCTCACCACTGTCCATCCCCCACCATTGTCCATCCCTCACTACTGTCCATCCCCATCACTGTCTATCCCCATCACTGTCCATCTCCATCACTGTCCATCCCTCACCTCTGTCCATCCCCATCACTGTCCATCCCCACACCACTGTCCATCCCACACCTCTGTACCTCCTCTGGTGTCAGCACATCCTCTCTCAAGTAAGGAGACCACAACTGTCCACAGTACTCTAGGTGTGGCCTTACCAACACTCTGTGCAGAACATAGAACAGTACAGCACAGTACAGGCCCTTCAACCCTTGGAGTTGTTCTGACCTTTTCTCCTACTCTGAGATCAAACGAGCCTACATGCTCTACAGTTTACTCTCATCCACATGCCTATCCAAGAATCACTTAAATGTTCATAATGTATCCAATTCCATTACCACTGCTGGCAGTGTATTCCATGCACCCACTACTCTCTGTGTAAAAAATCTGCCTCTGACATCTCCCCTCATCCTTCTTCCAATTACCTTAAAATTATGCCCCCTCATGATCGATATTCCCACCTTGGGGAAAAAAGGCTCTTGTTCTCCACTCTATCTATACGTCTCATCATCTTGTACACCCCTACCAAGTCACCTCATATCCTTGTTCGGTCCAATGAGAAAAGCCCAGGCTCCATCAACTTTTCTTCATAACCTCCCTATTTTTTAAACTCCATCCCTCTGGCAATGAAGGACAAAATTCCATTTGCCTTCTTAATTACCTGCTGCACCTGCAAACCAACTTTTTGTGCTTCAAGCACAAGGACACTTTGCACAGCAGCATGCTGCAATTTTTCAACTTTTAAATAAAAGCCCGTTTTGCTGTTATTCCTACCGGAATAGAAGATGTTACATTTATCAACATGGTACTTCATCTGCCGTTCCCTTGCCCATGAATCTGACCTATTTATATCCCTCTGCAGACTCTCACTGTCCTCTGCACACTTTGCTCATTTCAGTGTCAACTGCAAAATTTGATACACTGCACTTGGTCCCCAACTGTAAATCCTCAATGTATGTCCAAACCTGACCAATGTCCACTCCACACCACTGTCCACACCACACCCCCCCACCCCCCACCCCTGCACCACTGTCCTTCCCACAGAAATGACCATCTTGCACAACTGATCATCTTCCACTACTGTCCATTCCAGGTCAATGTATATCCCTCACAACTGACCTTCCTACACCACTGACCTCCCCTAACGCTGACCATCCTTCACCCAGGTCCATGGCACACTAAGGTCCATCTCTCAACATTGATCATCCCTCGTGTGCCTATCCAAATGTATACATATATGGCCACTGTCTATACCATACCACAGACCAGCCCTCACTAATGACTGTACCCGACCTCTGCCTATCTCACACCATGTCCATCTCACACCACTGTCCACCCCAGACCACTGCCAATCCCACACCATTGTCTGTCCCAGACCAATGACCATCCCTCACCACTGACCAAGCCCTATCATTTTCCATCCTACTCCCGCTGTCCATCCCTGACGAATGTCTATCCCACACCACAGCCCAACCCTCACCACTGCAAATTCCTGAAACTGATCATTCCCTACAAATGACCATCGCCACCACTGTCAATGTACATGTCCATCGCTCACCACTGACCTGCTCTTGCTCTATCCATCCCACATGAATGCCCATCTCCTACCTTTTCCTGTTCATCCCTCACCACTGTCCATCCCACGTGACAAAACAACCATTACCACTGCCCATCCCTCAGTACTGCCCATCCCACGTGACAGACCATCCATTACCACTGTCCATCCCTCAGTACTGCCCATCCCACGTGACAGACCATCCATTAGCACTGTCCATTCCTCACCACTGCCCATTCCATGTGACAGAACATCCATTACCACTGTCCATGTCTCACCAAAGTCTGTCCTAGCCACTGCCCATCATGTGTAACTCACAATCCCAAACCACTGTCCATCCCTCAGCACTGACCACATGACTGACCATTCCACACCAATGTCCAACCCACATTGCTGAACATCCCCCACCTCTGTCCATCCCAAACCATTATTCATCCCTCATCACTGACCATTCCCGCATCATTGTCCATCCTGTGACTGTCCATCTGAAACTTTCATCCATCCCATACCACTGTCCATCCCTCACCATTGACCATTCCCCTACACTGTCCATCCCATATCGATGTCCACTACACACCACTGCATTCCCCACTACTGTCCACCCCACACAACTATCCAATTCCCATCACTGACCATTCCTCAGCATTGTCCATCCCACATTACAGACCATCTCACACCACTGACCATTCTTTATGATTGTCCACCTCACACCACTGTTCAATATAACCATCAACATCAAGATCCATTACACACCACTATCCAGCCCCATAAATGACCATTCACCACCACTGTCCATCCACATCAATGTCTATTACACACCTCTGATCATTCCACACTACTGACCATTCCAAACCACTGTCAATCTCACACCACTGACAATCCTTAACAATTGTTCATCGCTTGCCACTGCCCATCCTTCATCACTATCTATCACACATCAATGTCTATCTCACACCAAGTCCGTCTCAAAGCACTGCCATCGTACACCTTTCACTAGCCCACACAACTGTCCATCCAACACCAATGTCCATCCTTTAGCACTGATGAATCCCTACCATTGTCCATCCTGATCAATGCCCATCCCACACTACTGACCAACACCTACCATTGTCCATCTCCTACTACTGGCCATTGCTCACCACTGTCAATTCCATGCCAATGTCCATCCCACACTACTGAGCATCCTCTACCAATGCCAAATCCACACCACTGTCCATCCCACACCACAGTTCATCCACCACCACTGTCCATCCCATCATTGACCATCCACTATGCATGTTCATCTAACACTACTGACTATCGCCCACTGCTGAGCATTTGTTACCACTGACCATCCCCTTCACTGTCCATACCACACCACCACAACAGCACACCACTGACCATACCACACTTCTGTCCCTCCCAAACCACCAACCATCCAAACCACTGTCTATCCCATACCACTGACTATCCATCACCACTGTCCATCCCACATCAATATCCATCCCACATCACTGCCTATCCATCACCACTATCCCAAACCATGGACCATTCCACACCACTGGCGATGTCCTACACCTGTCCATTCCAAGCTACCATCCATCTCACACCACTGTCCATCTCTCATCACTGACAATCTCCTACCACTTACCATCCCATACCAATGTCCATCCCCTACCTACATCCATCCCACACCATTATTCATTCTGCACCACTCACCATTACCCACCACTGTTCATCCCTCACCACTGTCCACCCCCACCACTGACCTACATTCACCACTGTCCATCCCTCACCAATCTCCATTTCACACCTTGTTCATCTCACTCAACTGACCATCTTTCACCACAGTCATCCCACATCACTATTCACGTATAATCACTGTTTAACACTCACCACTGCCCATTGCACATGATAGACCATCCCACACCTCTGTCCATCCCTCACCACTGTCTACCCTGGCCCACTATCCACTGCCCATCACTGGCCATCCCTCACTACTGTTCATCCCATACCATAAGCCATTCCACACCATGAAAATATCCTAGGAATTTTCATCCCAATCTACAGTCCGCCCCACACTGTTGTTAAATACACACCACTGACCACTATTGCCCATCCAAACCTACTGACCATTCTTTATACTGCCAATACCAAACCACTCACTATCCCTTAACATTAAGTAACCACTCCAACAGTCCATTCTTCACCACTGACCATCCCCATCACTGTACATTAGACACCACCAACCCATATCCCACCACTGATCATACTACACCATTGCACACCAGTGAACATCCACCACCTCTGTCCACCCCACACTTTTATCCATTCCCCTATTACTGACCATCCCACACCACTGTCAATCCACACCACTGACCATCCCATACCACAGAACATCCTAACCCTCTATCTGTCTTACACTACAGTAAATCACACACCACTGTCCATCCCCTACCACTGACCATTCTGCATTACTGTCCATTCCCCACCACTGACCACCCCACACATGTCCATTCTCACTATTAACCATCTATACCACTGTCCCTCCCGTACCGCTGTCCAACCAACATTAGTGTCCATCCCTCACCATTGTCCATCTCACAGCATTGACCATCCTTCCCCATTGCCAGTTTACACAATTGTTGAGCACTACCGCTGTCCATTCCACCTCTGACCATTCCAAATCACCTCCCATACCACTGTCTATCCCACACTACTATCCATCCCTTACCACTGTCCATCCTTCTCCACCATTCATCCCTCATCACTGTCCATCCCACAGCACTAAACATCTCAATCCCCCATCTGTCCATTATACAACACTGTCCATGCCACACCACTGCCCCTTTCATATCACCATCCATTCCATACCACTGACCAACCCACATCACTTTACAAACTTGACCAATGTCCATCCCACACCAATATCCATCCCCATCACTGCCCTTCCCACAGACCTCACAATCCTGAACAACTGACCATCCTCACTGCTGCCTATTCCAGGTCAACATTCATCACTGACCATTACTAAAAACTGACCATCTCCACCACTGACGTCCCACACCACTGACCTAACACTACCATTCTGCCTCTCCCACCAAATTCCATCTCACACCTCTGTCCATCTCACACTACTGTCCATCTCTCACCACCATTCACCCCTCACCATTGTATATTCTGACCACTGTGCAACCCAGAACATCCTACACCGATATCTATTCCACAACACTGATCAGCCCCATGAACATCCACCCCAATTCACTATACATACCACAACAAAGACCATCAAATACCATTAGGAGAAAGTGAGGACTGCAGATGCTTGAGATCAGAGCTGAAAGATGTGTTGCTGGAAAAGCGCAGCAGGTCAGGCAGCATCCAAGGAGCAGGAGAATCAACGTTTCGGGCATAAGCCCTTCTTCAGGAATGAGGAAGGTGTGCCAAGCAGGCTAAGATAAAAGGTAGGGAGGAGGGACTTGGGGGAGGGGCATTGGGAATGCAATAGGTAGAAGGAGGTTAAGGTGAGGGTGATAGGCTGAAGAGGGGGTGGGGGCAGAGAGGTCGGGAAGAAGATTGCAAGTCAAGAAGGTGGTGCTGAGTCTGAGGGTTGGGACTGAGATAAGGTGGGGGGAGGGGAAATGAGGAAGCTGGAGAAATCTGCATTCATCCCTTGTGGTTGGAGGGTTCCTAGGTAGAAGATTAGACGCTCTTCCTCCAGGCGTCATGTGGCCATAGTCTGGCGATGGAGGAGGCCAAGGTCCTGCATGTCCTTGGCGGAGTGGGAGGGGGAGTTAAAGTGTTGAGCCACGGGGCAGTTGGGTTGGTTGGTCCGGGTGTCCCAGAGGTGTTCTCTGAAACGTTCTGCAAGTAGGCGGCCTGTCTCCCCAATGTAGAGGAGGCCACATCTGGTGCAGCGGATGTAGTAAATGACGTGTGTGGAGGTGCAGGTGAATTTGCAGCCACCAACCCAACCTCCACCCCCGGCACCTTCCCCTGCAACCGCAAGGAATGCAAAACTTGCGCCCACACCTCCCCCCTCACTTCCCTCCAAGGCCCCAAGGGATCCTTTCATATCCATTCCCCTCACCAACCCAACCTCCACCCCCGGCACCTTCCCCTGCAACCGCAAGGAATGCAAAACTTGCGCCCATACCTCCCCCCTCACTTCCCTCCAAGGCCCGAAGGGATCCTTCTATATCCATCCCAGGTGGACTAATTCTAATACCGAACAACCCAGATGGCCTCCTTCTTCAAAGACCGCAATTTCCCCTCAGTCGTGGTTGACGATGCTCTCTACCGCATCTCCTCCACTTACCGCCCCTCCGCCCTTGAACCCCGCCCCTCCAATCGCCACCAGAACAGAACCCCCTGATCCTCACCTACCATCCCACCAACCTTCAGATACATCATATCATCCTTTGTCATTTCCGCCACCTTCAAACGGACCCCACCACCAAGAATATATTTCCCTCCCCACCCCTATCAGCGTTCCGGAAAGACCACTCCCTCCACGACTCCCTCGTCAGGTCCACACCCCGCACCAACCCAACCTCCACTCCCGGCACCTTCCCCTGCAACCGCAAGAAATGCAAAACTTGCGCCCATACTTCCCCCCTCACTTCCCTCCAAGGCCCGAAGGGATCCTTCCATATCCACCACAAATTCACCTGCACCTCCACACACATCATTTACTGCGTCCGCTGCACCCGATGTGGCCTCCTCTATATTGGGGAAACAGGCCGCCTACTTGCGGAACGTTTCAGAGAACACCTCTGGGACACCCGCACCAACCAACCTAACCGCCCCGTGGCTGAACACTTTAATTCCCCCTCCCATTCAGCCAAGGACATGCAGGTCCTTGGCCTCCTCCATCACCAGACCATGGCAACACGACACCTGGAGGAAGAGCGTCTCATCTTCCGCCTAGGAACCCTACAGCCACAAGGGATGAATGCAGATTTCTCCAGCTTTCTCATTTCCCCTCCCCCCACCTTATCTCAGTCCCAACCCTCAGACTCAGCACCGCCTTCTTGACCTGCAATCTTCTTCCCGACCTCTCCGCCCCCACCCTCTCTCCGGCTTATCACCCTCACCTTAACCTCCTTCCACCTATCACATTCCCAACGCCCCTCCCCCAAGTCCCTCCTCCCTACCTTTTATCTTAGCCTGCTTGGCACACCTTCCTCATTCCTGAAGAAGGGCTTATGTCCGAAACGTTGATTCTCCTGCTCCTTGGATGCTGCCTGACCTGCTGCGCTTTTCCAGCAACACAGCTTTCATCAATTACCATTGTCCATCCCTCACTACTGCCAATGCTGGACACTGTTCATCACTGGCCATCTCAGATCACTGGCCATTCCCAACCACTGTCCATCCCAAACCCACTCTTTATCCCTCAGCACTGTCCATCACTGAAAACTGCCTATCCCACATCACAGACTGTTACAAACCAATTTTCATCCTACACCAATGTCCATCCCTCACCACTGACTGATCCCTACCACAGTCCATCTCATACCTATGTCCATTCCACACCAAGGCCATCCCATGCCAATGTCAATTCCATATCATGTCCATCCCACATCAATATCCATCTCAAACCACTGACCATTCCCAAGCACTTGAATCCTTCACTACTGTCCATTACTCAGCTCTGTCCATCCCACACCATCCTCACTCCTGACCAATCCCTACCACTGTGCATTCCCAACCACCAACCATCCTCAATTACTGATTATTTCATGCCACTATCCAACCCATTCCACTGACCAATTTCACAAATGACCATTGTCCATCACTGACCATCCATATCAATGTCCACCCCACAGTCATGGAACTCCCACCACTTCCATTCCTCAACATTGTCCATCTCACACTAATGTCCATCCCCTACTCCTGACAATCCCCAACAGCTATCCACCTCCCACCACTGACCATCCCACACCAATGTCCATCTCCCACCCAAGACTATCCCACACCAATGTCCATCTCCCTCCACTGACCATCACACACCAATGTCCACCTCTCACACCTGACCATCCCATACCAATGTCCACCTCCCACCACTGACCATCCCACACTAATGTCCACACTCACACCTGATCATCCCATACCAATGTCTACCTCTGACCACTGACCATCCCACACCACTGACCACCTGTCACCACTGACCATCCCACAACAATAACCACCTCCTACCACTGATCCTCCCACACCAATATCCACCTCCCAACACTGACCATCCCACACCAATAACCACCTCCTTCCACTGACCATCCCAAACCAATATCCACCTCCCACCACTGTCCATACCATACCAATGACCATTTCCCACCACTGACCATCCCACACCAAAGTCCACTTCCCACCACTGACCATGCCATGCCAATGTCCACCTCCCATCACTAACCATCCCCACCAATGTCCACCTTCCATCACTGACCATCCCTCACTAATGTCCACCTTTCATCACTGATCATCCCACACCAATGTCCACCTCCCACCAACTGACCATCCTACATGTTAGTTGATCTCAAACCACGGACCGTTCTTCAACACTGTCCATTACTGTCCAGTGAACATTGTTCAGCAACTCTCCACTGGCCATCCACACACAAGACTATCCAACACACAGGCTGATGCACAACACTGACCATCTCACACCACTGACCACACACCACTGACCATCCCACACCAGTGACCGTCTCATACCACTGACCATCTCATACCACTGACCACACACCACTGACCATCTCACACCACTGACCACACACCACTGACCACACATCACTGACCATCTCACACCACTGACCACACACCACTGACCATCTCACACCAGTGACCATCTCACACCACTGACCACACACCACTGACCATCTCATACCACTGACCACACACCACTGACCATCTCACACCACTGACCACACACTACTGACCACACATCACTGACCATCTCATACCACTGACCACACACCACTGACCATCTCACACCACTGACCACACACTACTGACCACACATCACTGACCATCTCATACCACTGACCACACACCACTGACCATTTCACACCACTGACCACACACTACTGACCACACATCACTGACCATCTCATACCACTGACCACACACCACTGATTACTCTAGTCCACATTATTGACTGTATCTTACTGGAGAGAAATCATACTGGTGAACATATTGTACTGGTTACCACGTTTCATTGCTGACCAAAATGATTGCTGACTATATCACACTGTTAAACAGTTAGTATTCTTGTGCATATTTGACTGACCATGCAACAATGCTGACCATAAATCACTGGTGAGCATTCATAATGCTGATCATATCCTTTCGCTGGCTGTACCTCCATACTGACCATACCTCAATGCTGGTAATAACTAATACAACCATATCACATTGCTGCCCATACCATAGTGGTGACTGATCCCCACTATGCAACACCACTAACCTTAACTCACTCCTGACCATATCACATAACTCCCCATATCACGCTGCTGATCCTTCCTCAAGCCTAACCTTTCTATGCTGCTAATCTGCTCTCATTCCAAACATGTCTCATAACTGACTATACCTCACAGCTGACAATATCTCACTGCTGACCATCTCTCACTGCTAACCATAATTTGCTATTGACCATCCCACACTGTTGACCATTCTGCACTGCTAACTATATCTCCCCGTTCTACCCTTGCCTTATGGCTAACCATATCACATTGCTGACCATAACTTATTACTGATGTGCCACAGAGCTTCCAATACCACAATGCTGATCATTTCTCATCCTTCACTGCGTGAAAAGCTCATAAAATGTTTAATTTATCATGAGTTGGGAGGTTATGCTTGTTATACAGCCCACAGGTGAGATGGTTGTGCACAGTGTCGGTCACCTTATGTAAGCACTGGGGGCATTTCAGAGAAGGTTTACTTGACTAATATTTGCAATGGGAAAACATTGCCTTTTGGGGATCGGCTGGAGAGTCTGGCTTTTATCTGCTGGAATTTAGAAATATTACAGGTGATTTGAATGAAATATATGGTATCTTGAAGGGTCTTGATAGGGTGAGTATAGAGAGAATGTATCCTCTTACGGGAGAAACTCAAAATTGAGGTCACTGGTTAAAAATCATTCCATGTCATCCCATCCATGTCACTGACTATTGCACATTCCTGTCTCTCTGGCACCATTGTTCATCCTCCAGCATTATCCACTCCATGCGACAGTCCATCACCACTAACCATCCTTAACCACTGATGATCCCCGTAGTATTTTCCACCTCACACAGCTGACAATTGCATACCACTGTCCATTCTGTCTGTACAGCATGCAAAACAACACTTTTCATGGTATCTTGGTACATGAATCAATAATAAATCAAATCAAATCTTCGACATTCATTCAACAACACAGATCATAACACATCACTGGCCATCCAAACTCAATGCCTATCTACATCTCAATCCATACCATACTTCAGTCCATCGCACACCATTGTCCATCTCACACCACTGTCAGTTCAAAAATTCTGTCTATTCTAACCACTGTCCAATACACTACCGTCCATCCCTCACCACCTTCCAATGCACATCGCTGTCTATCCCACACACTGTCCATGCCACTTACAGTCCCTCCAACAATTCTGTCCATCCTAATGACTGACAATCCCACACCACTGTCCATTTTACACCACTGTGTATCCCAAATCACCGCCCATCCCACATCACTGTCCATCCTGACCACTATCCTTTGGATTCTGTCCATTCCAGCCATTGTCCACCCTGACCACTGTTCCTCCCATACTACTGGCTGTCCCACAGCTCTTATGTTGCCAGCTGAATGTACTGCTAGACCAGTGAGGTCCCAGAATGAAATTTGGATAGATCTTTCAAAGATATTTTAGTTAATGTATGGTTATTCACTGAAATATAGTCACACACGGCAGCAGATTTTTTTTACAGCAGAAATGTATTACACAAAACATAGTGCAAAATCAACCTTTTTAGATATAGAACTGATAGAAAGATCTCAAAATACCCGACAAAACAATGTTTCAACCTATTTGTTAACAACATCACTTTGCAGTGGTACAAATACAGATAAATTACATCTCAGGATCCAACCATAAAGCCATGGAATCTCCTTACATGAGTACTCAAAAATCTGAGTGCTTATACTTTCTCAGCTTTGAATAATGTGCAGTGTTCTAACTAAACATTCCTGGTCATGAGGTCGCATAAACTAAACTTTTCTGCTGATGTAATATATTTCCTTTAAGAAAACTTCTTTTGAGGAGAGAGAACATATTTGCTTCTTATCCAAGTCAGGTCGCCTCTAAACTGCCAACAAAGCCCCACAGTCTCTGGGTATCCTAAACTAAAACCTATCTTTGATTACCCTGAATCCAAAGCAATCTAATGGCCTTCAATTCTTACTCTGCTGGTCATAAGGCACTCCAGTATAAAACTTCTTCCATTAATGCTTCTGAAAGTCCTTCATCTCTGACACATACTGGATTAGATCAATCTTCTGAAAGAACAGCCTGACCTTTTTTTTAAAATAATAAATAGAACTTCACGAAAGTGCTCAACACCCACTTGCTGCTGTTTTTTTTTAATCCAATCCCTCTCTCTGTCTCTCTATACATAAATAAACCTTTTTCATCACATTTCTTCCCGAAGTAGCATTGCCATTTCCCATCAAAAATTCTTATTAACTCTATTTCTATGTTATATTAACAGTAATATATTTGCATTAAACATGCAAAGAATTAATGGTAACTTATTGCACCCAGGTCCATTTGAATTGTAGCATTCAATATCCTTCACATATATGCTAGTTAAAATGTCAGCTTCACCATTGTCGTTTCTCAGGTGCATGAATTATTAATAAATTGTATGGCTGAAGGATTAAACTCCACCAAAACAATGATAAGTTATTTTCCTGAAATTTCTCCAAAAGCAACAGGTTGCAGCCCATATAATGATAGTATCTTCAGTGTTGTTGGCAATTTAGATTTCAAACCAAAGTGGTGCCAATGCAAGACCCAATGTCCCTTTGTGTACCAACAAATATTTCTTTTGAAATTTCTTTGAAAATTACCTGAAAGGCTATGCCATCCCCTTTTCTGAGTCTTGTTATAAAATAGCACCCACAAGAATGTCATTGGCATTAGCAGCCAGTTTGAGTGGCATCTCAAACATTGCCAAAGTCATGAAGTTGTTGGTACAGCATTCAAGTTGTAAAAGGTACTATGACTTTTTAAATGTCTATTCAATTTTTCTGTCTTTCAATAACAAATGGATCATAAGAACATAGCAGTTATGAAGATTGGAACAAATAAGTCACATTTGCTTGGCCATTTCACTCTGGGCTGGATTTATAAGCAAAGTGGTATTTGCATCCAAGCAACAGTTCAAGCAATTGGTATAAATGATCTTCCAAGGTCTGGTCGAAATACCACCAAGCCATCAATATAAACCATGTAGTCACTCTTGATGACTTCATTGATTTATCATTGGGACTTTGTTGGTGCATTTTTAATTCCAAACTTGACTCTGCATTGATAAAGTGCATCTGGAATTACAAAAGCTGCTATTTCTGTGACTTTATCAATGAAAGAAGCATGCCAAAATCCTTTTAGTAAGTAAATTTTGGTGATGAATCGTGCATATCCAATTTTTTTCAGTGCTGTCCTCCAATCCTGGAATAGGGCATTAATCCAATTTTGCTGCTGTATTGACTTTGGATCCTAAAAATTCTGTATTGATTATTGTAATCAGTTTTGGCATCATCACAGTAAGTGAACTCCAGCTACTAGCTCTCAGTTCAATATTATAATTGTCCATTATGAATTTAATCTCTCTTCTCACTTGAGTAAATTTGTCTGGACTAAGTCTTTTTACAGTCAATAAATTTTCTATATTAGTATCTTGAATAAGCAAATATGCTTTGCATTGCCTATTTACAAAATTTGGTATATTAATCTCTAAGAGTCCTTGTAAGTCACTTAGATGCATTTCTGGAAAATAAAATATCATGCTATCTAACATCTCAAACATTTCTATTTTATCCAATCTGATTTCTGGAGCATCAACTTTTGAGTTTCAATTTTTGATTCACTTTCCCACTGTGCTGGTGTCTTCATTTCATTGTTTCTTTCCTTCTCTATTATAAATGCATTGTCTCATGACTAGCTTCCCTGTCATAAGAGGTCTTTAATGTATGAACATGAGACACTTGCTGATTTGTCATTCTGCCTGGAGTACTCACTACAAAACTTACATTGTTTAGTTTCTTATTGATTTGATAAAATTTAGTGATTCTTGCTTTTAATGATTCCCCAGTGACAAGTAACAACACAAATACCTCATCTCCAGTATTAAAACTTTGGCCTATTTACCTAATCTAGGTTTCATTGTTTGTTGAGCACGAGTCAAATGTATGTTTTTGGCAAAATTACATGATTTGGTTAATTTCTATTGAATCTCCAATGTAGGCAAGGAGTCTCTGAATTTTGTTTTATTTGTTTTTGTTTTATCTGTTTGGGTGATCCTCTCTTTATCAGTTCAGAAGGACTGATTTCTGTGGGCTTATTAGGAGCATCCTTAATGGCACTCAGTAGTAATTTAAAAAAATATAATTCCATTACCTTAATTGCGGAACATTCCTGACAATAAGGTCTAATTAGATCTTTAAAGTTTGATGTCACCGTTCCAATGTACTTTGAGATTGTGGTTGATAAGGAGAAGATGTAAATTGTTTATTTTTAATCTATCCAATATTTCTTTACATTTTTATGACATAAATTTTAACATTTGCTCTCCCTGTATTTCTTTAGCAGCAATAGTTGGTTGAAAACAATCTATCTTTTCTACAGCTGTTTTTGCAGCAATCTTTTCTAAAGTCACTGAGTCAGAGATATTCGTAATGATTAAAATATGTTGATTCCCATTCCTGTTTTTAAGTAGGCATCCTACAAAATCTTTTTGGTGCACCCCCAAATGATATTTTGAAAGGTGGTAACTGGATTAATGACACACGTTTAATTAATGTTTGGCACATCCCCAGTACTTGACATGTTTGAAATGTCTTACAAAATATAACAAAGTATGTGACCATATCTTTATGAAATCCTGGCTTAAAAAAAAAATTTAGCCTGTGTTTCCCCAATACCTAAGTGACCTACCATTAGAATTTTATGAGCCACAGAAACACTCATGACACGTGATGAAACATTCTCCATTCCTCATCAGCTTGAATTTGAGGTGGTCTTCACTTCCTCAATTGTCTTTTAACTTGCAAAGGAGCAACATGCAGGTACTAATTCTGATTTAATTTTTGAGTGAGCTTATTAGTATAACCTTTTATTTAAGGCCTTTTATTTGCATTTCTATTAAAGAAAATGGTTAAAGATGTCAGACTCATTCTCTTCATCTTTGTCCAGTTTATTTGCATATTCAAATCTTGTACCTGATTCTAAGCTATTGTCTTTTTTATAATTGACTCTTCCTCTCTAATTCAATAAGCCTAAAGTCTAGTCCCAAAACAGTCAGGAAACAATACTAGATATTCCTCCTGTACAATATCAGCTTCTTCTACCTCTACAGGTGTCTACACTGCTCTCAGTAAAGTAATTAGTTTTGAACTAGCTGGATGATTTCCCAAGATAAGATTTTCCCACCTCAGACGACTGACTGTGTGGAGTTTGCACGTTCTCCCCGTGTCTGCGTGGGTTTCCTCCGGGTGCTCCGGTTTCCTCCCACAGTCCTAAAGATGTGCAGGTCAGGTGAATTGGCCATGCTAAATTGCCCGTAGTGTTAGTTAAGGGGTAGATGTAGATGTAGGGGTATGGGTGGGTTGCGCTTCGGCGGGGCGGTGTGGACTTGTTGGGCCGAAGGGCCTGTTTCCACACTGTAAGTAATCTAATCTAATCTAATCTAATCTAATCTAATCTAATCTAATCTAATCTAATCTTCTTCAAGATTGAATTGCTATACAAAGATTTGTTTCATTACTCCAACTACAAAGATTCTATTTGTGAAATCATTCTTTAATCTGACTATATAATGGAACTGATTTGTAACCTCCATGTGGACGTAACATTAATATTTTCTCCTTGATTAACTCCTCTAGAAGACAATATTATTATCAAACATCATCAGTGACTGAATTGCTATAGTGTCCATCAATATCTTTATTGGTTTACCCCTTTGGTTTGAAACCAAAGGAAATTTCTGTTCCTTTGACATAAAAGGAACAGGATCTCCAATGGCTTGATTCTTTTTTAAAAAAAATCAACATTCAATGAGTAATGACTGTCCTGAGTCATCTCTCTACATAGCGCACCCTAGGTAAACATGTTCCCTTTGTACTTCGACTGCAGTTTTAATACCTAGTTTCTCTCCTGATGCCCTCTTTTCTGAGGATACCTTAGATGTTCCAGCTACTGCAATGGGTTTCCCATTCACCTTCCAGCAAATGACTTTGGTATTTCGCATCCAATTACAATGTAAACACGTTAACTTGTTCAAATTAGTTTTTGGTTCTAGCTCTTTTATTACTCATTGTTACCTGAAACTGGCACCTCTTCCATCTACAGATTTTCTATTTCTCTAATTTTCTTATGGATTGCCCTATGGCTATCTCCCCAACTTTTGGAATTGCTTCTCTGATCTTTAACAGTTGACATTCTCTAAACGAGTTTTCAAGTTGTAGGAATGCTAATTTTGAATATTCCCCTGTCATACCTTCCTTAATGTTCTGAAAATGTTCCTCTATCTTCACCGAACAAAACCACTGATCCCACAACATTTACTTTTCTCTTGCATATTCTACACATGTCTAGTTAGGCTTGATTTTTTGTGTTTCTCAATAATAATTGACCATCTTTAAGGACAATCTCATAAGCATTCAGTATTCTTTTTTAGCAGTTTCATCGTTTGCAGACTGTTCTTTTGACAAATTTGTGTACAAACTGTCGGTGTCCAAACATTCTGTGGCATCAAAGTCTGTGAATCTTTTTATCACTTTATCAGCCAATTTACCTTTGCAAATGAGGTGAGATAGCTCCTTACTCCATGCTCTGTAAGTTTAGACCACAAGTGCAGATTTTTAGATAAATCATTTGCTTCATTTAATCAGAATTAGCCTCTGAGTTGCTAACTCTTTGTTCTTTCTTTGCTGAAAACATTTCTCTGGCCAAGTCACGTTGTCTGAGTTCTCTCTCTTTGGAGTTCAAGTTCTCTTAAGCCCATCTCCCTTTCCACTGCTGCTTCCCTTTCCTTCTCCTCCCTTTCCAATTCCTCTCTCTTCATTTTTGTTTCTATTTTTCTGCCAACTCAAACCTTTTCAGTTTCCTCTCTCTTCCTGTTTTTTTTCTCAACTTCAAGATTATTTTTTCACTTTCAATTGTATCTTAGCTAATTCCAACTTTGACATTTCAATTCCAAGTTTCCCTTTTTCAGAATGTTAGATCATCACTTTCAGCATCTCCTGTTTGCATGGTCCTAGTAACATTTCTACCTTTAGTTTAGCTCTTAGCCTTTCATTTGTCATCACTTATTGGTATTATTCTCTATTCAGGGTTCTTTTTTAGTTGCATTTTTATAAAAGAAAAGCTTCACTGCCTGTATCCTCATCCCATTTATTTAAATTTTCAAAATTGGTATCTGATTACTGAATTTCCAAGTTATTTCCCTTTTTATAGACCCTTACTTTCTAACTTTATGAGCCTGGAATCTGATCCCTAAGCAATCAGGAAACAATGCAAGATATTCCTCCTGTACCATCTCAGCCTCTTCTACCTCCATTACTCTTTGTGAAGAAATTAGTTTTGAAGTAGCTAGATGATTTCCCAAGGTAAGATCAAATTGCTTTCGAAAGACTTGTTTCGTCACTCCAACTACAACTTTTCCATTTGTGAATTCATTCTTTAATCTGATTCTATATAATGGAATTGATTTGTAACCTCCATGTTGTAACCTCCATATACCTGAAAATAATATCTTCTCCGTAATTTCAAATAATAACTGTTGTGTACTTTACTCCCAGTAAACTCTCCACAACGCTCAAAGGCAATTTGACATTCTATTCCATGCAATAAATTTCCCACAACTCTCCACTTTTTCACATTTGTCTCCATTTATCTATTTCTATCAAAGAAGCAAATCCAATTGAAATCCAAACAAAATAACGCCAAAAATCTGAAACAAAGCAGAAACTGCTGGATAAACACAGTAAGCCTAGGCAGCATCTGTGGAGAGAGAAACAGATTTAAAGTTTCGAGTCCAAATAATCTTCTTTGGAAATTGAAACATTAACCCTTCTCTCTTCATTGTTGCTGCCTTGGCTTACTGTGTTTATCCAGTGCTGTTATTCCTTCTTAAATTCAAAAATTTCAAATCCCAGCTGAGAGCTGTCACTTGTGAGTTGCCCAGCTGACTGTGCAATGGAGAAGTCAGACTCCAGAATTAAATCTGACCTGAAAGATTTTTTTGCTATTTTCATTTATGTGGTAGTCATTCAATGGTACAGAGTCACATGGTACAATGATAACAATAAGTCAATCAATTAATAAACCTGGAGAAATTACATCTCTATATTAAATCTTTAACTTAACAGTTCTGATTCTCTCTCTCCACTGTCAACAACTCGGCTAACTCCCTTTTACTTACTTGTGAACTGTGGACTCTTCTTACTTGAATGCTCACAAAACTGAGAGCTTAGACTTTCTCAGCTGCTGATACCAATATGGTTCTAACCAAATCTCCTGATCTGAAAGTTATACAAACCAAACTTTTCTACAGCGATAATTTACTCCCTTAACTGCTTTGAGAAAACTCTTTTCTAAAAAGAAGGTATATTTACTTCTGACCCTGGATAACTCTGAACTGTTCTAAAACCTCAGTCTCTGGCTTCCCAAAGCTAAAATCAATTTTTGATTACCACAAGGGGGAAAAATTAATAGTCTACAATGTTTACTCCACCTGTTTTAAACCAACACTGTATTTAAAAAATGTAATTAACACCTCAGGAGGTCCCCGCTGTCTGACAGATACTGGGCAAAATTACTGTCCATGACAAATCATTCGCAATGACACACTGTGAACTATCCCTCACCAATGTATGTCCAATTTCTATCTTCCTCCTCAGACCATCTGACATCAGTATCCATCCAATACCCCTGTACATGACAGGGATTAACTTACCATTAACCATCACATGCCACTTTCCATCCCACATCACTGTCCACTCTACTGACTGTGCTGCATAACTTTACAATGCACCCCAGCCCATCCTACACATCCATCCATCCGTCAGTACAGATCAGCCAACATCACTGGACAACACACATCACTGGCCATCTTCCAAACCACTGATCATTCCCAATTGGGAGTCTATTCCTGACACAGGCCCTCATAAACTAACCATTTCAATGCACTGATTCTCCCACCTCACACTGAGCAACACACACCACTGACTAGAGCACACCACTGCAAAAAGGCATCCATTCCACACCATTTGTAGCTCTCACTCTTGAGCAATGGTTCAGCACCAACCATTGCTCAACACTGACCATCCCACTCCACTGACCATCCCACTCCACTGAGCATCCCACACCACTGACAATTCCACACCACTGGCCATACCACAGAATCACTATCACGCACCCAACCACCTCTCACATTGATTGTGCCATGTCACTGATCCTCGCACAGCACTCAATACTACACACCTGATCACCTCACACACTGATACACCCACATCACTGACAGACCCATACCATTAAACATAACCAATGACTGCTCATCTCATACCACTATCTATCTTAAACCACTCTCCTCTTCTCATAATGCTGCCTGTCCAACACCACTGACTATCACACACCTCTATCTAACTGACCACAATTACAATCTTACACCACTAATTACTCACACCACTTTACATAATGACCTCTGTCAATGCAACCCTGAGTCCTTTCCTCACTGCTGACCTTCCTGGCTCATGAGTGACCATCATTCAACTCTCACCATCTCACACCACCCTCTGTCCTATACTACTATCCAGCCTAGGCCATAGTCCACTTCTTGTCTCTGAACATTCCTCAGCATTGATCATGCTACATCTGAACCCATTAATTACCACTGACCATCACACAACAGGGACCATCCCATACCAGAAACCAGGCCACCACAGTGTGCATCCCACATAATGCTCCATCATACATCACTGATCATCCCACATCACTGTCTATTCTTTATTACTGTCCAGGACACACTACTGAATATCCCATAAGTCAGACAACCCCACCCCATTGTCTGTTACTCACCACTGACCATCTCACACCATATTCCAAACCACACCAGTAACCACCTTGGCACACTGACCATCCCTTACAACTATCCATTCATTCCTACCACTGTCTATCTCAGACCTCTGTCCAGAAAAAGAAAACTGACAATCCCTCACCACTGACCATCCACGGTGTTCATCCCACATAGTTGACCATCCCCAACTATTGACCAGAATACACTATTGGCATCTCTCAAAACTGGCCATTCCACATCAAAGACCATGGTCCACTGCTCAGCACTGACCATCACACACTTGTGTCCAACACATATCATTGTCTAAGTTAAACATTTGGGAGATTGACAATGCCATACCACTTTCCAAACCACACCACTGTTCATCAGATAACATTGGCCATGCTACATCATTCTCCATCGATTATAACTGTCCATCCCACACCCCTGATCTACTCTTACTATTGTCTGTCTAATACCATGTCCTTCACTTGCAACTGACCAACCCTCACTGCTGATCATCCAACACCATGGCCCATCCTTCATCACTGGCCATACTTGACCACTTACCATCCCCCCGCAGTGCCCATCCCACAACACTGACCATTCCTGAGGCTTAACCATTCTACCCTACAATTCATTGCTCACCACTGTCTATCTCACACCACTGACCATCTCTCATCCCTGACAATCGCAAGTGTCCATCCCTTACTACTGACCATTCCTCAGTACTGCCTATCCTACATCACTGTCATCACTCATCGCTGTTCATCCCAAACCACTGACCATGCCATATCCATTCATCACTGCTGACCAAGCCACACCCACTGTCTATCACTCACCACCAACCAGTCCACAGCATTGACCACCATACACTATCTAACTCTGATGTAAACTCTTCTTGACTGTCAGGTTAGAATTCCTGAAGAAGGGCTTATGCCCGAAACGTCGATTCTCCTTCTCCTTGGATGCAGCCTGACCAGCTGCGCTTTTCCAGCAACACATTTTTAAGCTCTGATCTCCAGCATCTGCAGAACTCACTTTCATCTACATGGGCTCCCAGTGCAGGTTGCTGGTTATTATCACTCTGAAGAGCTTGATGCTCTTAACCTTTCTTTCTGATGTCAATGACCAATTCTTTAGTTTTGCCGACATCGAGAGAGAAAGAGGTTGTTGTCATTGCTCCACGTCACCAAGCCCTCTATCTGCCTTCTGTACTTACACTCATCATTGCTAGAATGATCGTTACTCACAATGGGCCATCCTTCGATATGGACCATCACAACCAATAATCCATCTCCGATTACCATTGGCAATTGTTCGTTTGAGACTTTAACCAGTAAGGCAAAAAGAGACCATTCAAAGCAGTTACTCAGTAAACTTATGTTATAAATACTTCAGTACACAGCAGGGCAGTGACTTTACTGGGATGCTATGAGACCTGTGCTGTGGTTCAGCTTTAAGCACAGGTTCGATACTGGGTGTCTGGTATCTCTCCATCATCTCTCGGGGCTTCTGCTGCTACATGGACAGCAGGATAATTTCAATTTCAAACTTAATGCAAAGCTGTTGTTTGATGATGTTTAACTCCCCTGGGCCAGATGGGATATACCAAAGGTTACTACGGGAAGTGAGGGAAGAGATTGCTGCGCCTTTGGCGATGATCTTTGTATCCTCACTGTCCAGTGGAGTAGTGCCAGATGATTGGAGGGTGGCAAATGCTACTGCCTTGTTCAAGAAAGGGAATAGGGATAACCCTGAAAATTACAGATCAACCAGTCTGATGCCAGTGATGGGCAAAGTATTGGACAGGATTCTGAAAGAGCAGATTTATGATTACTTGGAAAACCATTGTTTGATCAGAGATAGTCAGCATGGCTTTGTGAGGGGTAGGTCATGCCTCACAAACCTTACTGAATTCTTTGAGGATGTGACAAAACACATTGATTAAGGCAGAGCAGTGGATGTGGTGTACATGGATTTTAGCAAGGCGTTTAATAGGGTTTCCTGTAGTAGGTTCATTCAGAAAGCAAGGAGGCATAGGATACAGGGAAACCTCTCTAATACAGAATTGTCTGGCCCATAGAAGACAGAGGGTGGTGACCAGTGGTGTTCCACAGGGATCGGTTCTGGGACTTCTGATCATTGTGATTTTTTAGAAATGACTTGGCTGAGGAAGTGGAAGAGTGTGTTTGTAAGTTTGCCGATGACATGAAGGTTGATGGAGTGGTGGGTGTGCGGAATGCACTGCCAGCAGTGATAGTAGAGTTAGATACATTAGGGACATTTAAGCGATTCTTGGATAGGCACATGGAAGATAGTACAGTGAACGGTATGTAGGTTAGTCTGATCATAGAGTAGGATAAAAGGCCAGCACAATATCGAGGGCTGAAGGGCCTGTTGTGTGCTGCACTGTTCTATGTTAGCTCTTTCCAGGCCACAGCCTGATCAATTACAACATTAAATTCTGTTTGGACCCAATGAGGTGAGGTTATTGTTAATCGGTTTAAGGAATGGATGATGAATCTTGAACTAACTTTGAAGGGTAACGAATATTTACTGATGTCACCTCTTACTATCTCTTGACTAATCCTTTAAATTGTCAATTGGCCCATCCTTTCCATTTGATTTCGTTAGTGTCACTTTCATTAGCTTTTGCTTGGACAAGAGGCGAAATGATGGTATGTTTGTTATCAGTTTGTTTTTGGAATGAGCATGTCTGTTATGAAACCCAGTGATTGACACTTATTGAAGTAAGTCTTCAGAGGCCAGCATCCCATCACAAATCATTCTTTATGAACGACAACAGCACGGCTTCTCGCTGGGTCAGGCATTTGGTTGGCGGGGGAGGGGGGGTGGGGTGGGAGTGCTCAATATCCCTGACATTCACCCTTTTCTGTCAGCCAGGGCTCCCTTTTCGGGGACCATAACAGCCCCAATCAGGGAACTCATAGTCTATGAGGCCCAACTAGACATAGGATGGTTCAATTCCTTGGAGAGCCTCCCACGGTACTTTAACAAGGGGTCAGATTCCCCCAACTGGGAATCCCATGTGGGAGGCACGTAACTCCAGGGATCTCACCTCTTGCACCTGGAGCACCTCGATAGACATTCCCTCCCTTCTCCAGGACGTGGAAATGTTGAGGCAGCTACTTCTGCCGTGCCCATCTCTGATTCAAAGACAATGTCTGATGGAGAGGGTGAATCAACAGGTCACTAAATTATTCCTGAAGGCTCTGAAGGGCAGGGCTGGGTTTGCTCCTGCACAGCCTGTGAATTTGCAGCTTGCAAATAGTCAAGATGCTTATTCAGGATAGTCAGACCCGCCCAAACTTTAAAAGTCCCTGTTTCTGACCTTATGTCGACCATGTCTCTTACCCATGCGGGGCCATTTCCGTGATTCTTGAACCAAAATGTTACTAACAGGTATCAGAATGTCTCTCACCCTTGGCGAAGTCCTGGGTTTTTCTTTGGAGTTCCAGATCCTGTTTCACCCCAACTCCCACCCTCAATGTGTGGCAAAAGACATGTGCGGTTTTCCTATCATCACTCCAGTGTTTGACGAATGGACTCTGTGCAAGTGCAGCCAGTTTGAGTGGGTGTCTACAATGGCTAAAAGCATCGAATCCATGTACAGGCCTGCAGAGTGGACATACAACTGACTCCAAGGCTTACCCAGCCGTTCCCAAGGAGGTGGGGAAGATACTGGTGATCATTTTTGCCCTTTTAACACTCTGGGCACTAGCCACCAGCACAGCTATATCTCCATGCAAGCCTAGCCACCAGACTTAAATTCTTGCCAACATCTGCAAGAATAATAGGGTAGTTATGGTAGGGGATTTTAACTTTCCAAACATCGACTGGGACTGCCATAGTGTTAAAGGTTTAGATGGAGAGGAATTTCTTAAGTGTGTACAAGACAATTTTCTGATTCAGTATGTGGATGTACCTACTAGAGAAAGTGCAAAACTTGACCTACTCTTGGGAAATAAGGCAGGGCAGGTGACTGAGGTGTCAGTGGGGGAGCACTTTGGGGCCAGCAACCATAATTCTATTCGTTTTAAAATTGAAGGTTTGGTTAAGAAAAAGAAGGAAGCATATGTCAGGTATAGACAGGATAGATCGAGTGAATCCTTAGAAGAGTATAAAGAAAGTAGGAGTATACTTAAGAGGAAATCAGGACGGCAAAACGGGGACATGAGATAGCTTTGGCAAATAGAATTAAGGAGAATTCAAAGGGTTTTTACAAATATATTAAGGACAAAAGGGTAACTAGGGAGAGAATAGGGCCCCCCAAAGATCAGCAAGGAGGCCTTTGTGTGGAGACACAGAAAAAGGGGGAGATACTAAATGAATATTTTGCATCAGTATTTACTGTGGAAAAGGATGTGGAAGATATAAACTGTAGGGAAATAGATGGCGACATCTTGCAAAATGTCCAGATTACAGAGGAGGAAGTGCTGGATATCTTGAAACGGTTAAAAGTGGATAAATCCCCAGGACCTGATCAGGTGTACCCGAGAACTCTGTGGGAAGCTTGAGAAGTGATTGCTGGGCCTCTTGCTGAGATATTTGTCTCATCGATAGTCACAGGTGAGGTGCAGGAAGAATGGAGGTTGGGAAATGTGGTGCCACTGTTTAAGAAGGGCGGTAAAGACAAGCCAGGGAACTATAGACCAGTGAGCCTGACCGCGGTGGTGGGCAAGTTGCTGGAGGCAATCCTGAGGGACAGGATGTACATGTATTTGGAAAGGCAAGGACTGATTCGGGATAGTCAACTCAGGTAGTGTACAAAATCCATGCAAGGACTGCACAAAACACTACATAGGACAAACAGGAAGACAGCTAACGATCCACATCCATGAACACCAACACCACCACGAAATGACACGACCAGCTATCCTTAGTAGCCACACATGCAGATGACAAGCAACATGAATTCGACTGGGACAACACTACTATTATAGGACAAGCCAAACAGAGAACAGCCAGGGAATTCCTAGAGGCATGGCACTCATTCACAGATTCAATCAATAAGCACATCGACCTGGACCCAATATACCGGCCACTGCAACGGACAGCTGGAACTGACAACCAGAAGCGGCAGATTCAAACCACTACAAATGCCGGAGGAAAGATCACTGAAGCACTTCACAGGAGGCTCCCAAGCACTGAGAATGTCACCTCGACAGGGGACGAAACGTCTGCAACACAAATTCCCAGCTCGGCGAACAGAACCACAACAACGAGCACCCGAGCTACAAATCTTCTCACAAACTTTGAACTGATTAGCAAGGTTAGATCTCATGGAATACAGGGAGAACTAGCCACTTGGATACAGAACTGGCTCAGAAGACAGAGGGTGGTGGTGGAGGGTTGTTTTTCAGACTGGAGGCCTGTGACCAGTGGAGTGCCACAAGGATCGGTGCTGGGCCCTCTACTTTTTGTCATTTACATAAATGATTTGGATGCGAGCATAAGAGGTACAGTTAGTAAGTTTGCAGATGACACTAAAATTGGAGGTGTAGCGGACAGCGAAGAGGGTTACCTCAGATTACAACAGGATCTGGACCAGATGGGCCAATGGGCTGAGAAGTGGCAGATGGAGTTTAATTCAGATAAATGCAAGGTGCTGCATTTTGGGAAAGCAAATCTTAGCAGGACTTATACACTTAATGGTAAAGTCCTAGGGAGTGTTGCTGAACAAAGAGACCTTGGAGTGCATGTTCATAGCTCCTTGAAGTCGCAGGTAAATAGGATAGTGAAGAAGGCGTTTGGTATGTTTTCTTTTATTGGTCAGAGTATTGAGTACAGGAGTTGAGAAGTCATGTTGCAGCTGTACAGGACATTGGTTAGGCCACTGTTGGAATATTGCGTGCAATTCTGTTCTCCTTCCTATCGGAAATATGTTGTGAAAATTGAAAGGGCACAGAAAAGGTTTACAAGGATTTTGCCTGGGTTGGAGGATCTGAGCTATAGGGAGAGGCTGAACAGGCTGGGGCTGTTTTCCCTGGAGTGTCAGAGGCTGAGGGGTGACCTTATAAAGGTTTACAAAATCATGAGGGTCATGGAGAGGGTAAATGGACAAAGTCTTGTCCCTGGGGTGGGGGAGTCCAGAACTGGAGGGCATAGGTTTAGGGTGAGAGGGAAAAGTTATAAAAGAGACCTAAGGGGCAACTTTTTCATGCAGAGGGTGGTACGTGTATGGAATGAGCTGACAGGGATGTGGTGGAGGCTGGTACAATTACAACATTTAAGAGACATTTGGATGGGTATATGAATAGGAAGGGTTTGGAGGGATATGGGCCGGGCGCTGGCAGGTGGGACTAGATTGGGTTGGGATATCTGGTCAGCATGGACGGGTTGGACCGAAGGGTCTGTTTCCATGCTGTCCAACTCTACGACTCTATCTCCATCTTAGACACCCCTGGAGGAGTTCAGCCCAGTATCTGGTGTCAACCTTTTTCTTGGGACAATCATACTTGTTCCACATAGAAATATGCCATTCTCTACAGTGAGCTGGCCTCTCTGGGTCCAGACATGTTTCAATTTTAGTTGCGAAGGTCCTTCAGTTACACCCATTTTGCATAGTCACAATAAATATCCTGCCGATGGTCTCTAATCATCTTGTTAAGGGTTAAATCAAATTCACAAGCTTCTGCCAGTCATCTTAACCTCGTCCGAAACCCTAATGTGGATTTCCCCAGTTCTTGAATTGCCAAGTAAAAGTGAAAGCATCTCGGAATTAGAGGGCCATAATGTTCTTTAATTATGTCACTCAATTCTTGAAATGTTTTAGCATCTGGTGCTTCAAGAAAAGTCAGGCCCCTAATGTCAGAAAAAGCTGCAGCTCCACAAGCTGTCAGGAGAATTGCATGTTGCTTTTCCTGTTTGCCACAATGTCATTTGCCCAGAAAAAATAATGTATTCTTTCCACGAACTGGGCCCAGTCCTCGATGGTAGGGTCGAATGAGTCAGGCTTCCCAAACAGAGGCAGAATGTATGAAAATGCTTACCCGTGTCTTCAAAATGATTGCTGCGAGTGAGTTCCTTCAGGATTGTGCTTTACTCTCTTTGCAACTGAAATAACTCTTCAGCGGCTGACATCGCATCATCAATCGCCCTTCATTTGCAAATGCCCAGAGCTCTTGACAATAGCGCTACCTCTCACTGAGTCAGGCATTCAGGGGCTCAATATCCCTAATCTTCATCCTTTTAACCCAGCCAGGGCTCCTTGCTTGGACCAGATTAACAACCCAAAATCAGGGAACTCATACTCTACGCGATTCAGCTCTTTGATCTTGTTACAATCATTGCACTCATAATCTCAATCTTTGCTAAATGGGCAAATATCCTGTTAAACCATATACTTCTTAATGAACACCCATTCTTTCTTACAGTCGACATGTTAGGTGAAGTCTTTTGTGCTATCTCTCCAGTGTTTGAATAGTTGGAAAGAGTTTTTAATTACCTTTTTTGAAAAAAAAAGTGTAAAATGTTGCTTATAATCTTAAAACTAGATAAAGAATGCAGAACACAAAGTACTATTCTGGGCAAATTGATGTCTGTCTTGTCTAAAAAGAGTGGAGTAGTGAAATATTCTCAGGTTCATATAATATCAGATTAAATATTGAATATTTTTTGTGCGATTATAACTAAATTAATTATCTACTGTTAGTTTCCCTACTAATCCTGCACTACCCCATCCCACAGTCTATCTTTCTGCAGTGATCGTCACACACCCCACTGTGCAACCAACATAACTTTATATCCCTTACCACTGTTCATCTCCTTCATCATTGATCATCATCTAGAGCGAATTATATAATGAACGGAAGAGCCTTGAGAAAAGTTGATGGACAGAGAGATCTTGGAGTGCAGGTCCATTGTACCCTGAAGATTGCTGCACAGGTGGATAGAGTGGTCAAGAAGGCATATAGTAGGCTTGCCTTCATCGGACGGGGTATTGAGTATAAGAGCTGGCAAGTCATGTTAACATTGTACAAGACATTGGTTCAGCCGCATTTAGAATACTGTGTACAGTTCTGGTCGCCACATTACCAAAAGGATGTGGACGCTTCGGAGAGGGTGCAGAGAAGGTTTACGAGGATGTTGCCTGGCATGGAAGGTGCTAGCTATGAAGAGGGGTTGAGTAGGTTAGGTTTATTTTCACTAGAAAAAAGGAGATTGAGGGGGGACCTGATTGTGGTTTGTAAAATCCTGAAGGATATAGACAGGGTGGATAGAGACAAGCTTTTTCCCAGGGTGAAGGATTCAATAACGAGAGGTCACGCTTTCAAGGTGAGAGGTGGAAAGTTTAAGGGGGTTACACGCGGCAAGTACTTCACACAGATGGTGGTGGGCATCTGGAACGCATTGCCAGCAGAGGTGGTAGAGGCAGGCACGGTAGATTCATTTAAGATGGGTCTGGACAAATGCGTGAGTAGGTGGGGAGTAGAGGGATACAGATGCTTAGGAATTAACCGACAGATTTGGACAGTCGATTTGGATCGGCTCAGGCTTGTTCCTGGGCTGTAAATTTTCTTTGGCCTCTTTGTTCTTTGTATCCAACATTGACAACTCACATCACTGTCAAATGCAACTAAGTATCCCACAACATTGTCTATTCCTCATCACTGACTTATCCCACACAATGCCTATACCACATGACTGTCCATTGTCTAAAACTAACCAGCTCACACCACTTGCCAACACACACTACTATCCATCTTATAACCTCCACTGACCACCCTACAGCACTATTCAACCTTCAAAAATTTCCATCGAAAACAATGCCAATCACACATCATTGACTATTCCTCAGAACTGACCATCACACCGCACTGTCTACCCTACAACACTGTCCATTCCACATCATGGTCACTTCCTGCCACTGTAACTCCAGAGCACACCACTGAATAGGCACCACCATGACCAATCTCACTCCACTGACCATCGCACACGAGTAATTGTCCACAATGATTATATAACAATGAATGCCACCACTCCAAATTCTAACCACCACACCACTGTGCATCACTTATCACACATCCAACACCTCTGTCCATCTAACACCACAGTTCATCGAACATCACTGTCCATCTAACACCACTGCACATCTAACACCACTGTCCATCTAACACCACTGTTCATCGAACATCACTGTCCATCTAACACCACTGCACATCCAACACCACTACCCATCTAACACCACTGCCCATCTAACACCACTGTCCATCTACCACCACTGTCCATCTAACACCACTGTCCATCCAGCACCACTTCGCATCTAACACCACTGCCCATCCAACACAACTACCCATCCAACACCACTGCCCATCCAACACCACTGCCCATCCAACACCACTGCCCATCTAACACCACTGCTCATCCAACACAACTACCCATCCAACACCACTACCCACCCAACACCACTGCCCATCTAACACGACTATCCATCTAACACCACTGTCCATCTAACACCACTGCACATCTAACACGACTATCCATCTAACACCATTGTCCATCTAACACCACTGCACAACTAACACGACTATCCATCTAACACCACTGGCCATCCAGCACCACTGCCCATCTAACACAACTGTCCATCTAACACCACTGCCCATCCAACACCACTGCCCATCCAACACAACTACCCATCCAACACCACTGTCCATGTAACATCACTGTCCATCTAACACCACTGCCCATCCAACACCACAGCCCATCTAACACCACAGCCCATCTAACACCACTGTCCATCTAACACCACTGTTCATCGAACATCACTGTCCATCTAACACCACTGCACATCCAACACCACTGCCCATCTAACACCACTGTCCATCTAACACCACTGTTCATCGAACATCACTGTCCATCTAACACCACTGCACATCCAACACCACTGCCCATCTAACACCACTGCCCATCTAACACCACTGTCCATCTACCACCACTGTCCATCTAACACCACTGTCCATCCAGCACCACTTCGCATCTAACACCACTGCCCATCCAACACAACTACCCATCCCACACCACTGCCCATCCAACACCACTGCCCATCCAACACCACTGCCCATCTAACACCACTGCCCATCTAACACCACTGCCCATCCAACACCACTGCCCATCTAACACCACTGCTCATCCAACACAACTACCCATCCAACACCACTACCCACCCAACACCACTGCCCATCTAACACGACTATCCATCTAACACCACTGTCCATCTAACACCACTGCACATCTAACACGACTATCCATCTAACACCACTGTCCATCTAACACCACTGCACAACTAACACGACTATCCATCTAACACCACTGGCCATCCAGCACCACTGCCCATCTAACACAACTGTCCATCTAACACCACTGCCCATCCAACACCACTGCCCAACCAACACCACTGCCCATCCAACACAACTACCCATCCAACACCACTGTCCATGTAACACCACTGTCCATCTAACACCACTGTCCATCTAACACCACAGCCCATCTAACACCACTGTCCATGTAACACCACTGTCCATCTAACACCACTGTCCATCTAACACCACAGCCCATCTAACACCACAGCCCATCTAACACCACTGCCCATCTAACACCACTGACCATCTAACGCCACTGACCATCTAACACCATTGCCCATTCAACACCACTGCCCATCCAACACCATTGCCCATCCAACACCACTGTCCATCTAACACCACTGCCCATCTAACACCACTGCCCATCCAACACCATTGCCCATCCAACACCACTGCCCATCTAACACCATTGCCCATCCAACACCACTGCCCATCCAACACCACTGCCCATCTAACACCACTGTTCATCTAACATCACTGCCCATCTAACACCACTGTTCATCTAACATCACTGCCCATTCAACACCACTGCCCATCTAACACCACTGCCCACCTAACACCACTGCCAATCTCACACCACTGCACATCTAACACCACTGTCCATCTAACACCACTGACCATCATACACCACTGCCCATCCAACACAACTACCCATCCAACACCACAGCCCATCTAACACCACTGTCCATCTAACACCACAACCCATCTAACACCACTGCATATCTAACACCACTGTTCATTTAACACCACTGACCATCTAACACCACTGTCCATCTAACACCACTGTTCATCTAACATCACTGACCATCTAACACCACTGTTCATCTAACATCACTGCCCATCTAACACCACTGTTCATCTAACACCACTGACCATCTAACACCACTGTCTGTCTAACACCACTGCCCATCTACCACCACAACCCATCTAACACCACTGCATATCTAACACCACTGTCCACCTAACACCACTGCCCATCCAACACGACTATCCATCTAACACCACTACGCATCCAACACATCTGTCCATCTAACACCACTGTCCATCTAACACCACTGCCCGTCTAACACCACTGCCCGTCTAACACCACTGCCCATCCAACACCACTGTCCATCTAACATCACTGCCCATCCAACACCACTGCCCATACAACACCACTGCCCATACAACACCACTGCCCATCTAACACCACTACCCATCCAACACCACTGCCCATCTAACACCACCGCATATCTAACACGACTATCCATCCAGCACAATTGCCCATCTAACACCACTGTCCATCAAACACCACTGCCCATCCAACACCACTGTCCATCCAACACCACTGCCCATCTAACACCACTGCCCACCAACACCATTGCCCATCTAACACCACTGCCCATCTAACACCACTGCCCATCCAACACCACTGTCTATCTAACACCACTACCTGTCCAACACCACTGGCCATCGAACACCACTGGGAATCTAAATCCTCTGTCCATCTAACACCATTGCCCATCCAACACCACTGCCCATCCAACACCCCTGCCCATCCAACACCACTGTTCATCTAACATCACTGCCCATCTAACACCACTGTTCATCTAACATCACTGCCCATTCAACACCACTGCCCATCTAACACCACTGCCCACCTAACACCACTGCCAATCTCACACCACTGCACATCTAACACCACTGTCCATCTAACACCACTGACCATCATACACCACTGCCCATCCAACACAACTACCCATCCAACACCACAGCCCATCTAACACCACTGTCCATCTAACACCACAACCCATCTAACACCACTGCATATCTAACACCACTGTTCATTTAACACCACTGTTCATTTAACACCACTGACCATCTAACACCACTGTCCATATAATACCACTACCCATCCAACACCACTGCCCATCTAACACCACTGCCCATCCAACACCACTGCCCATCTAACACCACTGCCCATCCAACACCACTGCCCATCCAACACCATTGCCCATCAAACACCACTGCCCATCCAACACCACTGTCCATCCAACACCACTGCCCATCTAACACCACTGCCCATCAAACACCACTGCCCATCCAACACCACTGTCCATCCAACACCACTGCCCATCCAACACCACTGTCCATCCAACACCACTGCCCATCTAACACCACTGCCCATCCAACACCATTGCCCATCCAACACCATTGCCCATCCAACACCACTGTCCATCTAACACCACTGCCCATCTAATACCACTACCCATCCAACACCACTGCCCATCTAACACCACTGCCCATCCAACACCACTGCCCATCTAACACCACTGCCCATCTAACACCATTGCCCATCCAACACCACTGCCCATCTAACACCACTGCCCATCCAACACCACTGCCCATCCAACACCACTGCCCATCCAACACCATTGCCCATCCAACACCACTGTCCATCTAACACCACTGCCCATCTAACACCACTGCCCATCCAACACCATTGCCCATCCAACACCACTGCCCATCTAACACCATTGCCCATCCAACACCACTGCCCATCCAACACCATTGCCCATCCAACACCACTGTCCATCTAACACCACTGTCCATCTAACACCGCTGTCCATCTAACACCACTGCCCATCCACCACCATCGAATGAACAGTAGTGGCTGGCTCCTACAGCTGACCAGTGCATGCCTTTGAAGATTTCACACCAAATGCTATCACCTCTGTCTGTCCATTCAACATGTCCAATGCTCATTGACCTTCCCACACTATTGACCTTCCAGCACCAGGGACCAATTTCCATTTCAACACACCCTGTAACTCAAGTCTTATTTTTCATTTCTAACTGTATCTTAACTAATTCTGGTTGTGAGAGTTCAATTTCAGCTTTCCTTCCTAATTGTAATTGTTGCATTGTGTCTTTAAGCAGCTCGTCCTTGCTGGATTATGCTTTTATTTCCAACTTTCAAGTTACCTGCTTACTCTCTCAGTTTAGCCTTTAAAAAGATTGCAAATATTTTATCTATCCATCAAGTCATGAAAAATTACACCTTTATCCAAACTGTCTATGTGTCTACTTAACAAATGCCTGGGTTTTTTTCCTTGTTGTGAACTATGCAGAAAATTCAATTAATTCTTACCAAAACTGCTGAAGTTATTTTTATTCCAAAATATGAGAGCCTAAACATTCTCAATTTTAATAACTGGCAGATTTCTAAGCAATCTCTCCCGGTTTGAAAGTTTTACAAACTAAATCCTACTGCTGATGTAACTGGTCTCCAAACCTCCCTAAACTCCTTGCAAGAGATAAGCCATACTAAATTCTAAATAGAATGCAGCTGAACTAAATTTTAAAGGAGATTTGCTATGATCTAGGTTCCTGCAAACCAAAAACAAAAGCTAATGGCCTTACATGTTTACAATATCTGTCATAAACCCAATAGTATAGACATATTTTCATTAAAAGCACAGTGGTCTAAAGCCAACTGCATTTTGACAAAATAGTTTGGATTAAGATCAGTTTTGAATTAAGATCAGGATTAAGATTTGGATTAATTTGGATTAAGATCAGGACTCACTGATCATGTTCTTTATTTCTCTTGAGTTCATGTGGTAGCAAACAATATATGTCTACCTCTATTGCTTTTGCTCCCAGCTGATCTTATGACTGTGCAAGTCAGCTCCAAGACGGAAATCTGGCTTTTTCTTTTTCTTGGTTTTAACAAGGTGTTCTTTCACTGAAATGCTACAGATTTGATTCCAACATGAAAACAGAAGTTTATTACATAAAATAAATGAAGCAAAAGATAGACTAAACCAAAATATGTACTATAACACATGTTTAACGATTCAGAAATACATGGTAGCATACAATCCCATTAATCTGAACAACACTCTTCCATATTACACCAGAGAGAATTTCCTCCTCTATTACTTCTGTAGGGTTTGACATAACTGTGGCTTCAATTCCCAGTCTTAAGACTCAGATAGCCTCTTCCTTGAGTCTTCATATAATTGAACATAGACTTTATCAGCTTCAACTAAACAGCTTTAGGATTTTGTCTAAATGCTTCTGGTCCCACAACTTTAAAAACTGAAATCCTTGCACTGCAGTAATCCATTGCTTCAGAGTTCCAGACTATCTCACTACTTCAGGAGCAACTGTCTTAAGCATCCAGCTTCAACCAAGACTTCTGCCAAAAGTGCCAAATGCAAACACAAAATCGTTGCTTCCACTGATGAGCGTTTCACAAAGCAAAACAAAAATCCTTGCAATTTCCAGAACTGACTAACCCTGAATGCCTAATGCACAATCCTTTACTTTGTTCAATCTTCCAACAAAAAAACAATTCCCATGAGCCTCTAAGAACGCTCTTTCTCAGACTGCTTCTTTTAAAGGACCTCACTATGTTGCAGAAATACTTAGGAGTTCATCATTAAACCCCTCCAGACACACTGACCAAACCAGCATGCTACTAATTCCAGGACCAAGTGCTAAGATATATGATATGACTATATAACACACAAACCTTACATCATGCTATTTTGTTATCTATTTTGTTATCTAACATCCAAAAATGTTATTGATATATAAATTATGCACTTTTTCACATTCACCACAGATCATTCCAAACTGTTTGCTCTCTCAGAGTGTGCCACTGACCATCCACCACCTCTGAACATCCCACTCCACTAACTGTTTGGCCTTCCCTACTGGCCATCCCACATCACTGACCAACTCACATCATCTGTCCATCCCTCGCCACTGACATTCCCACTCTACTGTTCATCTAACATTAGTTTACTGACCATCTCACACTATTGTTCCTCCACAGCACTATCCATCGTCACTGTCCATCTCAACCAGTGAGTGCAAGAGGGTATGCGAAGAACAGAGCCAGGCAAACATAAATAGGAGGTATCAACCTGTTGATGTTACAACATAGAATTAATTGTACATCAAGCAGCATGAGCAGCAAGTGATAGATAAGGCTGAGTGATTCTGAATGGATGAGATCTGCTAAAGCCATTGAGTCATAGAGATGTACAGCATGGAAACCATACCCTTCGGTCTAACCCGTCCATGCCGACCAGATATCCCAACTCAATCTAGTCCCACCTGCCAGCACCTGGCCCATATCCCTCTAAACCTTTCCTATTCATCATATCCCTCTAAACCCTTCCTATTCCTGATCTACCTTGGCCTCCTCTAGAGGGAATTTGCATCAATTGTCTTCAACCAGTCCGATTCACTCCACATGATATCAAGAAGTGGTTGGAGGCACCAGATACTGCAAAAGCTATGGGCCCTGGCAGCATTCTGGCAATAGTCCTGAAGACTTGTGCGCCAGGACTAGCTGTGTCGCTATCAAAGTCATTCCACTACATCTACAACACTGACGTCTAACTGAGAATGTGGAAACAAAAATTAGGACAAATCTAATTCAGCCAATTACCACCCTATCAGTCTACTCTCGATCATCAGTAATGTGATGGGATGTTCCATCAACAGTACTGTCAAACATCACCTGCTCAGCAATACCTGCTCAGTGATGCACAGTTTGGGGTCTGCCAGGGGCACTCAGCTCCAGATCTCATTACAGCCTTGGTTCAAACACGGATAAAATAGCTGAATTCCAGAGGGGAGGGAAGAGGGACAGCCCTTGGCATTAAGGCTGCACTTGACTGCGTGTAGCATCAAGACACCCGAGCAAAACTGGCATCGATGGGTATCAGGAGATAAGTTCTCCGCTAGTTAGCTCCATACCTGGCACATAGGAAGATGGTTGTGGCTGTGGGAGATCGATCAGTTCAGCTTCAGGGCATCTCTGCAAGAGTTCCTCAGGGTAGTGTCCTCAGGCTCAACCATCTTCAGCTGCTCCATCACTGTCATTCCCTGCATTAAAAGGTTAGAAGTGGGGATGTTCATCGATGATTGCACAGTGTTCAGCACCATTGACATCTTCCCAACCACCAAAACAGTCCATCCCATATGCAGCAAGTCCTGGAGTGTATCCAGTTTTATGTTGACAAGTGACAAGTAACAGGTGTATCACATAAATACCAGACAATTACTATCTCCAACAAGATTGAACTTAACCATCACTGTTTGACATTCAGTGACATTAACATTGCTGAGTCTCCCATTATCGACTTCCTGTGAATAACATTGAACGTTAATGGAACTGGACTAGCCATATGTATACAGTGCCGACAAGAGCAGGTCAGAGGCTAGGAATCCTGCAATGATTAACTCACCTCCTGGCTCCACAAAGCCTGTCCACCATCTACAAGGCACAGGTCAGGAGTGTGATGGAATGCTACCCATTTGCTTGGGTGAGTACGGCTCCAATAGCATTCAAGAAGGTCAACACTATCCAGGTCAAAACTGCCTGCTTGATTAGTACCACATCCACAAACCCTCATTCCCTCTCATTACAGAAGAACAGTAGCAGCAGTGTGTAACATCTACAAGATGCACCACTGAAATTTACCAAGGTTCCTTAAACAGCACATTCCCAACCCATGACCAGTTCCATCGATAAGGGCAAGTGCGGCAGATACATGGAAACACCACTAACTGCAAGATTCCTTCTGAGCCACTCACCATCTTGACTTAGAAATATACCATCATCCCTTACGTGTGGCTGAGTCAAAATCCTGGAATTTCCTCCCCAAGTATTAAGTGCCCACCTACATCAAATACCTAGCAGCATTCAAGAGGGCAGCTCACAATCACCTTCTCAAGGGCAACTAGAGCTGACACAGCCAGAAAAGTTCACATCTCAAAACAAAAGTCGACATGACTAACTATCCTACACCACAATCTATCTCTCACTGTTGGCAATCTTGCATTACTGCCGATCCCATATCATGATCCATCCCATCCGACTAACCATTCCCAAACCACTGGCCAGCTCTCATGACACTATCGCTGATGATTCCACTCCACCAGGCAGCACTGTTTATCCCACACCACGGCCTATCTCACTCCACTAAATATAATTTGCAACTGTCAGAACTGACCACCGCACACTACTGTCTATTCCACACAGTGACCATCTCACACCACTGTCCGTCCATCATCACTATCCAGCCATTACTGCTGGCATTCTCATTCTATGGACCATCCCTTACAACTCACAGTCCATCACACAAAACTTTCATCCCATACCATCCATCACCATTGACCTTCCAACACCACTGACTATTGCACATTACCACTCATAACTGACCAGGTCAGGCTACTATCCACCACCCACCACTGACTATCACACACCACAGTCCACCACTCAACACTTTCTGTCCCATACCTATGTACCATTGTCCTCCAACACTGACAATCTCTCTCGCTGTCCAATGGACACAACTCATTGCCCCAAATTCATGTTAATCCCATGTTTCTGTCCATTTCTCACTTCTGGCCAACACTCATCAAAGTATATTCTACGCCATTGTCCTTTCCACATTGCTGAAAGTCCCAAACCACTGACCATCTCACATCGCTGTCCACAGCACCACTGCCCATCCCACTTGACTGGGTTATAACTGACAACTGTCCAGCCCACCAAACTGACTGTCTCACACCACGGTCCAGTCTACACAAACTGACCATTCCTCATCATTCTTTGTCCCACACTTCTCACGACTGTACACTGATGTCCATCCCATAGCACTAACTGCCTCTCACCCGCCACGAATGACTGACTGCCATTCACCACTATACAAGCCACATCATTGACCAGATCACACCATACACTGTCTCAAACCACTGTGCACCCTCTCACTAAGCTGTCCATCATAGGGTGTGGCCTCATGACCTTTCCCCATCAGGTGCTCTATGCTTCGTGACTTTTTGTGTACACCTCCAATGTCAATGTTTCGCTATGTTGCTCACCGGAATGGAAGTCATTCAATTTCTAACAAATTCTGAATTATTCAGCAGATTCCACTCAATCACTTACTTCAGGGAAAAAATTCATCTTAGCTTTTCTGCAAAACTATGACCGTTCTGCTGTTCTCACCATACACATGGTCACTCATGATAGACCGACAGTAGTGACTGTGTCTATCGCTCAGCCAGCATATAACCACTCAGTGGCCATAGCAAAGAACAGCACTGGCATGATAGTTTTGAATTCCACCTACATGCTGTTGGGTAACCAGATGTCAAGGAGTGCCATAACCGTGATATCTAGTGAAGAAATCACCCTCATCGCATTAAATGGGAGATCGAAGACCTATGATACATTTCTGACTTTGCCAACCACTGTCCTGGGTACAAAGTATTATATCATCACCTACAGCGTGGATAGTCTGTATAACATGAAGCAGTTTGCTGTTGTTAACAGCAATGAGCATGTTCTGATCACTATAACCGTTAGTGGTTCTCTCACCTTCAATGGGACCCAATACAGTGGCAAAGAGAGTTTCTCGTTCATCATGGAACCCAATGAGGCTGTTCAATTTCAGAGTAGCACAGACCTGACTGGGACGAAGGTCAGCTCCTCAAAACCCGTGGCTGTCTTCAGTGGGGACCAATGCATCACCGTCCCGCCCAGCAACTGCGACCACATCGGGGAGAATTTGTACCCGGTGGACAAGTGGTCGGATTCCTTCATCGTTTTCCCCCTCATGAAGAAGAAAAAGGAGGACATCATCACCATCATCGCCTCGGAGAACGACACCACCGTGCAAGTTCACACCGAGGCAGGAGACAATCAACTGCTCCTCCATGATTCGGCTCACATCAACGTTACCGTGACCGGCGGGATAACCCTGAAATCCAACAAGCCCATCATGGTCATTTACTTATTCACCGGGGGCAGCAACCCAATTGTGTCGACCTTTGACCCCTTCCTGTTGACGATCATCCCTTCCATCTTCTTCAGCAATTACTATGTCTTTGTGACCATGCAACGTCTGTTCAATTACCTCCTCGTCGTTTCACCGGGACACAATGTCGCCAGCATTGACTTAGATGGCAGGCTGCTGAGTGCCTACCCCTTTGAGATTTTGCACTTTGCGGGCTTCACGGGCATCAGAATCTACCTGGGCGAAACCAGAGAGCGACACGTCATCTCGCATCCTTCTGTTCACTTCGCAATCTATATCTATGGGATCGGGCGAGCTGAGTCTTACGGATACCCCATGGGTAACATACAGCCACCCATCAGTAAGTGTCTCCTTGCTCATTATGGGGTGGTTTTGAGGGGTTTAAGTCACTGGGCTAGTGTTTGGGAGATGTTTGCTCAAAAGCCCACCTCAGCAGCTAGTGGAGTTTAACTTCCATTCAATTGTGGGTTGGGTTTAGCATTAGCATTAGCATTTGGGTTAGGGTTAGGGTTCAGGTTAGGGTTAGGGTTTGGGTTAGGATTAATGGAGTCATAGATAGAGTCATAGAGATGTACAGCATGGAAACAGACCCTTCGGTCCAACCCGTCCATGCCGACCAGATATCCCAACCCAATCTAGTCCCACCTGCCAGTACCCAGCCCATATCCCTCCAAACCCTTCCTATTTATATACCCATCCAAATTCCTTTTAAATGTTGCAATTATACCAGCCCCCACCACTTCGTTTGGCAGCTTATTCCACACACGTACCACCCTCTGTGTGAAAACGTTGCCCCGTATGTCTCTTTTATATCTTTCCCCTCTCACCCGAAACTTATGCCCTCTAGTTCTGGACTCTCCGACCCCAGGGAAAAGACTTTGTCTATTTATCCTATCCATGCCCCTCATAACTTTGTAAACCTCTATAAGTTAACCCCTCAGCCTCCGATGCTCCAGGGAAAACAGCCCCAGCCTGTTCAGCCTCTCCTTATATCTCAAACCCTCCAACCCTGGCAATATCCTTGTAAATCTTTCAAGTTTCACAACAACTGTTACAGTTAGTGTTAGTGTTAGGATTGTGTTAGTGTAAGGGTTTGGTTGAGGGTTAGGGACATGGTTAAGGTTAGGGTTTGTGTTAGGTTTAGGGTTAGGGTTGGGCTTTGGTTTGGATTCGTGTTACAGTTAGTGTTAAGGTTTGGGTGAGGGTTATGGTTAAGGTTAGGGTTTGTGTTAGGCTTATGGTTTGGGTTAGGCTTAGTGTTAGGTCGAGAATTTGGGAAAGGGTTCGGGTTAGGTTTACAGTATGTTTAGGATTTGGGTTAGGTTTTGGGTTTGCGTTAAGGTTAGGGTTTTGGCTGGAGTTAGTGTTATTGTTAGGATTTGGGTTTGGACTAGGGTTTGGGATAGAGTTAGGGTCAGGGTTATGTTTAGGATTTGGGGAGCCAGGAGAGTTAACCAGAGTGGAAACTTACAGCTTCTAACTATATAGATGCTGTTACAACCTCTGATTGCGCTCACTCATGTCCTCCAGACCCATTCTCCCCTTGCTGCGGCCCAAGACTGCCTGCAATGAGACAGCCAACTCATGGTGGTTTGACCTGAGGGGTTACTCTGGCAAGGGGTTTGAGAAGGTAACCTCAGCTGGTATGGCAATTGAACCCATCACTCTGTGTAGCAATCCAGCCATTTAGCCGGCTGAGTTAACAAAGCACCACCACCCCCTCCACCCTCAACCAACCCTATTCCTCTTGCCACTAAACTCACATGGGGAGGCAAAGGCGATGTAGGATGAGCAACTGGTGCTGACTTTGCCACCAATGCCTAACTGCCATTAAAATGTGTGGGAGTGGGAGGTGGGGTTTGGGGGTGTGTGGGGGATGACGGGGGGTAGTGGTGGTGATGGTAGGAAGACAAATGAGAATTATAGGGCTAGAAGAGCCTGAATTAAGCCAAAGATTCTCAAAGCATGGTCATGTAAGTGGCCTATGGGTTGGTCCAAAGGCAGAATCTTTATTCCCATGACACAGTCGCAAGGCCAGAAGTGTGATCACCCATGATGTGCATTTTTTTTAAAAAATGATTTTCCCTTACCGTGACACCCCTGCGATCAGAATGTCAACACGCAGAGCTGAAAACAATGACCGAGCAGCTCAACTGAAGGCTGATGTACTCCAGCTTTGACCCAGATGCCACCTTGTTGCCGTCTCAGCAACAGCAGTGCCATTTGCTCCATCAATTCTGATGGGTGTCTTCGCCCAATCAAGTGGAAAGGAACGTGGGTTGGTGGGGAGGAGAGGGTGGGAGTGGGTTGGCTGCGGATGAAGTGAGATTCACAGCTCTCCCACTGTTGAGAAGCTTTGAGAGCCACTGGGTTACCAATGATCAACGTCAGAAGGCAATTTTTTTTTTTTTTTGCTCAGGGTTTTCTCTCTGCCCCAACGGCTTGCAAGTCATGGATCACACAGAAAGGATCAGGGTGGTTGAAATGGTCTTGGCCAATGAACTTGTCATGACTGCCCATGACATGTCCCATTTGCTATTTGGTCCGACTGAAGCCATTGCAGTTGAGTATCGGACCAGAGATATAATCGTAAACCAATTCCTGTAACTAGAAAGAAGCAAATACAGAAATTGCTGGAGAAACTCAAGAGAATCGGTGAAGAGAGAATAAATGCTTCAAGTCCACTGTTTGCCATTAGGCTAGTATATTGTTGTAACTTCAGATATTCATGGTATTCAAATTTACTCATCTCCTATGGCAGGATTTGAATCTGTGACCCCAGAACTTGAGTTGGCTTCTCAATTGCGAGTCTAGCTACACTACCATGATACCACCACTTCTCAACTGAATTGTATTCAGCCTACCTTTTTATTTTGCATTTAAAGACAAGAATATTAAACACAAAAGCTTCGGGAAGCCAATTTTCACTGGTGGGTTGTGGGTGGGGGAGGGCATGTGTTGGATGGATGGTCTGAAGTCCATGTGGAAGGTTGCCTCGGGAGCTTTACGTCAAGGGCAGAGGAGTCTGCCATTTTGGAGTGGCAATGAGGAGAGAGTCATTGCCTTCAGAAGGTCATGAAGGCTTTGAATTCTCTCTGTCAGAAAGCTGTGAATGCTCAGTTATTCAAGGCTGAGCTGTGGACTCGAACAGAATCAACAAATACCCTGGATCGGATAGATAAATGGGATTGAAGTGAATCAGCTGCAATATTGTATGGTGGAGCAGGCTGAGGGAGCAGTATGTATTCATCAAGGATTAATTCCCGCCTATACATTATTTAGGGGAGGTGATGGCCCTAGTGGTATTACTGTTAATCCAGAGACCCAAGTAATGTTGTGGGGACCTGGGTTCAAATCCTTCTATGCCAGATGACGGAATCTGAATTCAAAATAAAATCTGGAATTAAGAGTCGAATGATGACCAAGAAGCTATTGTCGATTGTCAGGAGAACCCCAGCTGGTTCATTCATGGAAGGAAGCTGTCATCCTTACCTGGTCTACATGTGACTCTCTGTGGGTCTGTGACTCAACTGCCGCTTGGGTAATTAGGGATGGGCAATAAATGCTGGCCTAGTCAGCGATGGCCTCATCCTGTGAATGAATAAAGCAAAAAGTTACATGGGAGACTTATTCAAAATATTCAACCTAAATAGCAAAGAGAAAGTACAGTTTTATGGTTAATGAGGAATAGATATTGGGGAATAGATCAAATTTGGGAAGACGTGATAAATCAAGCAGTAAGGTCAAGGCCAAATAGAAAGATATTAATATGAGAGGTGATAAACATAACATGACAGAAATGGTTAGAAAGTATGTATCTAAGAGTCAACCAACAGAAATGAGTGGAATTTATAAATAATATAAATGGATCTATCTCAAGGCGCAGTATCTGAAACCATGTTGCAATTGAACAAACCGGATGAACTGAGAACACGAGTAGAAATGAATATGTATGATTTAATAGCCATTACAGACTCACTGCTGCAGACTGACATTGATTGCAATCTGAATCTTGAAGAGTACAATATATTTAGAAATGACAGAAAAAAACGGAAAAGGTGGAGGGGTGGCTGTGCTAGTTAATGTTAGTATTAGCATAATAGAAAGGCATTACCTAAATTTAAGAAACTGAGATGTGGAAATATTTTGTGTGGGAATTAGAAATTATAAAGCCAAGAGTCACATATCTGAGTCTATTAACTGTAACCAGATGGTAGTGTGAAGCATTAAGGAAGAAATAAAGAAAGCTTGTCAGAAAGGCGTGGTGACATGCATGGGACATAGCGATCTGCATTTCAACTGGAAAGGTCAGACGAGCAAAGGGTTGCCTAACTGCGGATTTTGTGGACTGTTTCAAGGATAGTTTCTTAGAACAGCATATTCTGGAACTGACCAAAGAGCAGACTATACAAGATCTGGTATTGTGCGATAATTAATGAACCCATCTTGAAGGCAGACATCAATTTTACATTCAGTTTGAGGGAGAGAGGAATGGTTCTGGAACTATTTTTTAAATAAGAAAAATTATGATGGCTGAGAGCAGAGTTGGGATAAAGTGCATTAACAAATAAGATTAAGGTCAATAGTGTTCCAGTAGCAGACATTTAAGAGGATACATCAAAACGTGGGCCCCGCAGGGAGTTGAATTATTATTTCCCTCTCCAACTCCATTTTGATTCAATCCTTGCCCTCTCCTTCACTGTTTGATCATGCAGCATTGCCCTTTGAGAAGGGCACTGCTTGTCACTGGCCACTCGGGTGTTTCCTTTCTTCCTGATGGTGGAATATAAATAAGGATTTACGCACTTGTTCTTCACTGTGTCCGACATCTGCACACACATAACATGAGTGCTGGGGAAAATTATGAAAAAAGGACACTTCAAAATACACAGGATAGACACATATCAAGGAGGAAGGAAAGTTCCAAGAGATGGTCCCAACATGTCTGGTTAACTTGGAATGTTAAAGAAAATTTTAAACTAAAAGGAAGCATGTAATTTTGCTCATACAGGTGGCAGGTCAGAAGATTTGACAGAATATGTTAAAGAAAGTTAATAAAGAAAAAGTTGGAGAACAAAAGAGAGGTAGCCAGAAATATGGAAAAAAAAATTGAAAGATCTTCTATAAATATTTAAAGGTAACAATGTCAACATTGGTCCCATTGCAAATTATCTGTGGAATCAATAATAAAAAATAAGGTAACGGCAGATGAATTGAACATGTATTTTGCATCAATCTTCGCAATTTAAGAATGCAAATAATATTGCAGAATCAGTTATAAATCAGGAAATTGAGTAGAGTCAATATGATTTTGTGGAAGAGAATCCATGCTTAACCATTCTGTTGGAGTTCTTTCAAGAGGTAACACCTGCTGTGGATAAAGGTGAATGTACTGAACTGAGAATTATCGAATTATAAAGTGTCTCATCAAAGGTTAATGTGGAACATTTTTTTAAAAAAAAAGAATCAAAGGGTAGGGGGTAGCACACTGGCTTGGATACAGACACAGGAGAAAGGTTTGGCAAGATGTAATTAGTGATGTGCCACAAGGGTTGGTGCTGGCAACTCAACTATAAATTGCTTAGATAAAGGGAAAAAAAGGATTGCCAAATTTGCTGGTGAGAGATCGGTAGGAAAATAAATTAGGAAGAGGACACGAGAATGCTACAATAAGACATTGACCGATCAGGTGAGTAGGCAAAGATGACCAACTGGAGTGTAATTGGAAAAATGTGAAGCTGTTCATTCTGACTGTAGGAATGAGTAAGAAGCATACTGTTATAACATAGAACATAGAACATAGAACAATACAGCACAGAACAGGCCCTTCGGCCCGCGATGTTGTGCCGAACATTTATCCTAGCTTAAGCACCCATCCATGTACCTATCCAATTGCCGCTTAAAGGTCACCAATGATTCTGACTCTGCCACTCCCACAGGCAGCGCATTCCATGCCCCCACCACTCTCTGGGTAAAGAACCCACCCCTGACATCGCCCCTATACCTTCCACCCTTCACCTTAAATTTATGTCCCCTTATAACACTCTGTTGTACCCGGGGAAAAAGTTTCTGACTGTCTACTCTATCTATTCCTCTGATCATCTTATAAACCTCTATCAAGTCACCCCTCATCCTTCGCTGTTCCAACAAGAAAAGGCCTAGCACTCTCAATCTATCCTCGTACGACCTATTCTCCATTCCAGGTAACATCCTGGTAAATCTTCTCTGCACCCTCTCCAAAGCTTCCACATCTTTCCTAAAGTGAGGCGACCAGAACTGCACACAGTACTCCAAATGTGGCCTAACCAAAGTCCTGTACAGCTGCAACATCACTTCATGACTCTTGAATTCAATCCCTCTGCTAATGAACGCTAATACACCATAGGCCTTCTTACAAGCTCTATCCACCTGAGTGGCAACTTTCAAGGATCTATGTACATAGACCCCAAGATCCCTCTGTTCCTCCACCTGACTAAGAACCCTACCGTTAACCCTGTATTCCGCATTCTTATTTGTCCTTCCAAAATGGACAACCTCACACTTGGCAGGGTTGAACTCCATCTGCCACTCCTCAGCCCAGCTCTGCATCATACCTAAGTCCCTTTGCAGCCGACAACAGCCCTCCTCACTATCCACAACTCCACCAATCTTCGTATCATCTGCAAATTTACTGACCCACCCTTCGACTCCCTCATCCAAGTCATTAATAAAAATTACAAATGTACGATGTACGATTTCAGAGTTCCAAGCTGTGGAGAGACCTGGGTGACTTTGTGCAGGAATCACAAAAGGTTAATTTGCACGAGCAACAAGTAATTAGGAAATCTAACTGAATGTTACAACTTGTCATGAGGGAATTGTATACCAGAGCAGGGAGGTTATTGTTCAATTAACCAGAGTAGGAGTAAGACCGCATCTGGAATAAAGTGCACAGTTTTGGTCTTCTGATTTAAGGAGCATTGTAAATGTGTTGAAAGTAGTTCAGAGCAGGTTTACTAGACTAATACCTGCCATCTTTTGTTAAAAATCACACAACACCAGGTTATGATCCAACAGGTTTACTTGGAAGCACTAGCTTTCAGAGCGCTACTCCTTCATCAGGTGGTTGTGGAGTATAAGATCATAAGACACAGAATTTATAGCAAACCTTTACAGTGTGATGTAACTGCCATCTTTTGAGTTGTCTTATGAGGAAAGATTGGCCATGCTAGGCTTGCATCGGCTAGAGTTCAAAAGAGTTAGAGGTGATTTGGTTAAAAGATCATAAGAATCTTGACAGGCTGCAGATAGGCTATTTCTTCCAATGGAACATTCTAGAACAAGGGGTCACTACTCCAGGGTTACCCACCTAAAACAAAGATAAGATCAAGTCTTGTCTTGTAGATGGTTGTGATTCTTTGAAACTTTCTTTTGGAATAGGTGGTGGAGGCAGAGTCTTGAACATTTTTAAGGCACAGTTGGATCAATTGTTGTTAAGAAAGAGGTCAAAAAGTTATCCAGATAGGCAGGAATGGAGAATTGAGGTAACAGTTTAGTGGCTATGATCTTATTGCATATGGACCAGGTTAACAGGGGACGAATGGTCTACTGTTGATCCTAATTAGCATGGCTATAATCCTAACTTGACAAAAATGTGCAAAAAAGACAATTATTGTGGCGGTATGTTATAGCTCAATTGGTGAGTCCATATTGCAGTGACAACTTGCACTTTGCATGCATGTTGCAGTCTGGAGCTATGGATAGTGATGATAGTGCTTTCTTTCCTCATGTGGCAAGCCAGGAATCTTTCCCATTCTCACTGACTGCCATTGCAAGGATGTGTAGATTGTAACTCCATCTGTTCAGCTGCATTATCACAGAATTCCTACAGTGTGGAAGAAGGCCATTCAGCCCATTGAATCCACACCAACCCTGCGAAGAGCATCCCATCCTGACCCATCCCATCCCTCTAACCTTGCATTCCCCATGTTTCACCAGCCTAACCTACACATCCCTGAATGCTATGGGAAATTTGGCATGACTGATCTACCTAACATGCACATCTTTGGAGGAAACCCATGCAGACACAGGGAGAATGTGCAAACTTCACACATTCAAGGGTGGAATCGAACCCGGGTCCCTGGCGCCGTGAGGCTGCATTGCTAACCACTGAGCCACCATGTTGCCTTTATGAATGCACCTTGCTTGGCCATCAGGTTCTGGGCTGGGTCTTCAACTCAGAGCTGCGAGCTCAGAGGCAGAGACCTCCACAAGCCTTCCTAAGTACCTCGATAACTTACCATTACATGTGATGTTGAGGTTTCTTTCAACTGGAAATATTACTGTGGTGTCTGATACACATCTAATTCAATATCACCAATTGTGCAGTTAGCCAAAGTTTAAAGGATCCCCAATGAGGGCTCTCTTGATTAGAATTGAGGCACCTTGGTTGGCAAAGCCACAAAATAACTGCTTGCCTCTGGTCAGGCGCAGACAGTTTGGATAGAGTGTTAACTGTCGACACGTTAACTGAAAATAGCACAGATAGAGAAATTTTCCAGTATCAAAATGTTTAAAGCTTGACAAACATGGAGGATGATAATGATGGGTTAGCCAAATGGGCACTCAAGTGCCAAGTCTGAGTGCCAAGTATGCATTCTGGGAGGTAAGGTGCCCTCGAACTAGATGTCTGCATCTCAGGGGATTAAAAAAAGCGATTGCAGAGATCATAGAGTCATCGAGATGTACAGCACAGAAACAGACCCTTCAGTCCAACTCATCCATGCCGACTCCATATCTTAAATTAATCTAGTCCCATTTGCCAGGATTTGATCTATATCCCTTCAAACCCTTCCTATTCATATACCCATCCAGATGTCATTTAAATGCTGAAACTGTACCAGCCTCCACCACTTCCTCTGGTAGATCATTCCATACACGCACCACCCTCTGCACAAAAGCATTGCCCCTCAGGTCCCTTTTAAATCTTTCCCCTCTCACCTTAAATCTACGCCCTCTGATATTGTTGTAAATTTATAAAATGACCTCGGATCTGGAAAGGTCACAGCAAAGTAGCAAAAGTAAGAAGGAGACAGAGAATGGGAAACTTACTAGTTAGTAAGTTAGCTTAACATCTGTGAATGAGAAAATGCTCGAACACATTATTAAATAATTTGCAAAAAGACATTCAATTTGTAAGAAGGTACAATGTCAAACCAATGGATACAAGTTAAAAATATGATTTAAGATGGAAACGAGATGGAAATGAGATGGAATTTAATTTCTCAGAGGATATTATTCTGAGGACGTTTCACCCCCTACATCCCTCCCTCCAACCCCCAAGAGCAATGGAAGGTGCATCATTGATTACAGCCGTACCAAGACAGACAGATGGCTTGACAAGAGAGTCAGTCAATGGCTTTTAGAGTCATAGAGTCATAGAGATGTACAGTATGGAAACAGATCCTTCGGTCCAACCCGTCCATGCTGACCAGATATCCCAATTTTGTTGCAGGCAGGAAAGCAGAGTTAAGGCCACAACCAGATGCCATGTTTTGAATATTGACGGCAATGAGCCATGGTCTAAGGGAAAGGTGACGACTGCAGATCAGAGTCAGAAAGTGGAGTGCTGGAAAAGCACAGCCGGTCAGGCAGCATCCGAGGAGCGGGTGAATCGAAGTTTCGAGCATAACCTCTTCATTAGGAATGTCCTGATGGTCTAGAGATACAGGGTAGGCCATTTAGGACTGAGGTGTATCGAGATCCCTTCGCTCGGGGGGGCGGGAGGAGGCGGGCTGGTGAATCTTTGGACCACCTTACGACAAACAGCTGTAGAAGCAAATTCATCGAATATATTTTAAAGAGAAATACTGAACGGTGGAGCAGACCCGCTGGGCCAAATGGCCTAATCCTGATCCTACTTTCTACAATCATATTGAAGGCCTTGGTAGGCTCAAAGGGCCAAAGGATTGACTCCTGTTTCTTATTTCCTATTACCTTAAGGTCTTGTTCTTGTCAGCTCAGAGTTCCATCTTATTTGTCACTGCAAAATGAGTGCCCCCCCCCATTTTATGTATATAAGGCCACCTGCCATACAAAGTACATAGCACAGTGCTGCCCCTGCATCATTTGATTTTCTATTTTTGACACAAATCATCTGCATTAAGGAGTGGAGATTACAATTGATAAAAACCTAAATTGTCAAACTGTAGTAGAGTGTTAGGGTTCTTGAGGGCATGCCAGTGAGATTTACCAGAGTGGAAGCAGGGATGGCAGATTTTAATTATAAGGTTAGGCTGAATATATTTAGGTTATTCTGCTTGAAGCAATTGTAATTGAGGGGAGATTTGATAGAGGTATGTGAGAACATGATAGGTTTATATAAGGTATGCAAAGAAAAGATATCTCACTTACCTAAAAACCACAGGGACTAGGGGACACAGATTTAAGGTTTTGAATAATCATTTTAGGGATGGTGTAAGGAAATGCATTTTTTTTACACAGGAAGGAAGAGATAAAGATTTGTGAAGGCAGTGGAAATAGAGATGATCAATGATTTCCAATGGAAACTGGACAGCACTTGAGAGAAATACAATTGCGGAGCAATGGGGAGGGAGCAGGGGATTGGAGCTACGCGGATTGCTCTTTCTCGAGAGCTGGCACAAGGTCAATGGATCAAATAGCCATAATGCCTCTGTGACGATCCTCTCCCACTCCTCAGACAATTACCCACAAACAGTGGGGCAGCAGTGGTTAGCACTGCTGCCTCACAGCGCCAGGGACCTGGGTTCGATTCCAGCCTCAGGTGACTGTCTGTGTGGAGTTTGCGCATTCTACCCGTGTCTACATGGTTTTCTTCTGGCTGCTCCAGTTTCCTTCTACAATCCAAAGATGTGCAGCAGAGGGTGGATTGGCCATGCTAGGTTGCCCATTGTGTCCAGGGATGTGTAGGCTAGGTGGATTAGCCATGGGAAATGCTGTGTTACGGGATAAAGAAGAGAGTGGGCTGTTCTTCAGAGGGTTGGTGTGGACATGATGGGCCAAGTGGCCTGTTTCCAAACTGCAGGGATTCTATGATTCCATCTTTGTCCAACCTGCTTTCTCCTCTAACAGACATGAGTGAGGTATAAAACAACCTGTTCCCTTCCTCAATAGGCATGGTGCGATGCTAACACTTTAACCCTGTTTATTTTAGAACAGGAGAAATGGGGCTCATTGACCTGCCTTCCCGAGGCTGCCGTGTACATGTTGCCATCCAGTGTGCTCACCAGTGCCAAGTTATCAACCAATGATGTACACCTCATTGACCCGACGTGCCATGCTGACCAGAGAGATGAAAACTGGGTCATCATCACAGCTCCATTTAATTCCTGTGGCACCACAATCATTGTACGTGGGTATGGTCTTCCTGAGGTTGGGTTTAGCAGCTTCTGGTAAATCAGCAAATCTGTGAGCTGGGTGGGTCTGAATTGGTGATATTGATCTGAAGGCACAGTTAAGGGGAAGTGATAGCATTCTGATCAGTAGTGTTGTGTTTTGGTAATAATTTCACTAACTGGCAATGATAGTAGAAGAAACCATGAAAGAACTTAAAGTTGGTGCACTGGCAATGTCATCAGGCTAATTATTCAGTGAATGGTAAATAAACCCTGAAAGAACTATGGATGCTGTAAGTAGACAATAGACAATAGGTGCAGGAGTAGGCCATTCGGCCCTTCGGGCCAGCACCACCATTCATTATGATCATGGCTGATCATCCTCAATCAGTATCCTGTTCCTGCCTTATCCCCATAATCCTTGATTCCACTAACTTCAAGAGCTCTATTCCTCTCTTTCTTGAAAGTATCCAGAGACTTGACCTCCACTGCCTTCTGGGACAGAGCATTCCATACACCCATCACTCTCTGGGTGAAGAGGTTTCTCCTCAACTCAGTTCAAAAATAAGGGGTAGCCATTTAGAACAGTGTCTTCTGGTTCTGGACTCAGCCATCAGCGGAAACATCAGCTTCCTGCCTCCAGAGTGTCCAATCATTTAATAATCTTATACGTCTCAATCAGATCCCCTCTCATCCTTCTAAACTCATGTATACAAGCCCAGTCGCTCCAATCTTTCAACATATGATAGTCCCGTCATTCCGGGAATTGGTCTCGTGAACCTACCCTGCACTCCCTCAATAGCCAGAATTCCTTCCTCAAATTTGAAGACCAAAATATCCCAGGTGCGGTCTCACCAGGGCCCTGCACAACTGCAGAAGGACCTCTTTGCTCCTATACTCAATTCCTCTTGTTATGAAGGCCAGCATGCCATTAGCTTTCTTCACTACCTGCTGTACCTGCATGCTTGCTTTCATTGACTGATATACAAGAACACCTAGATCTCGTTGTACTTCCCCTTTACCTAACTTGACTCCATTTAGGTAGTAATCTGCCTTCCTGTTCTTGCCACCAAAGTGGATAACCACACATTTATCCATTGCAATACTGACACTTCCGATTCTCTCGTCTCCCTCTCAAATTGCAGAAACAAATTAGAAACGAAAACACAACTTGCTAGAACAGCTCAGCAGATCTGGCAGCATCCGTGGAGAGAAATCAGAGTTAACCTTTTGTCCTCTGAGGAAGGGTCACTCGTTCCTAAATGTTAACTCTGATTTCTCTCCACAAATGCTGCAAGTCCTGCTGAACTTTTCCAGCAACTTCTGTTTTTGTTTGTGTTAGTAATTCGGTGCTCTGGGTTAATATTTTGCTGACATGGATTTGAATCTCACTTTGGCAGGTGGTGAAACTTCAATTAAAAAGTTAATTCTGGTTCACGCAAAGTTAATTTCACTCATGCCATTTAGGGAAGGCAAATCTGCCATCCATACCTGGTCTGGTCTACATAGTATTCCAGACCCACAGCAATGTGAGTGACTCTCATCTACCTTCTGGGTAAGTAAGAATGAGCAATAAATGCTAGGCCTGGCGAGCAACACGTAAATCTACACTCAGAATCCCTATAGAGTGGAAGCAGACCATTCAGCCCACTATCAATCCTCCAGCCCACACACTTCTTGTCACCTTGCATTTCCCATGGCTAATCCCCCTAACCTGCACACTATGGGCAATTTAGCATGGCCAACCCACCCTAACCTGCACATCTTTGGACTGTGGGAGGAAACCGGAGCACTCGGAGGAAACCCACACAGACACGGGGAGAATATGTCAACTCCACAGAGACAGTCACCCAAGGCTGGAATCAAACCCAGGTCCCTGGTGCTGTAAGGTAGCAGTGCTAACCACTGATCCACTGTTCTGATATAAACAAGTACACAAAATGGCAATCAGTCTAGGTTTGCAAAACTTGGCCTGTGCTCCCTTGTGTTTGACGTGAACCATACCAACAGGCAATAACAGTGGGCCACTCAGCCCTTGGAACCTGCTGGCCCATTCAATGAGACGCCAGCTGAGTTCATTTCAACCTCAACTCTGCATTCCTGCACGATGCCCAATAACCTTTCACCCTTTTGGGAAACAAGAATCTATCATACTTAAAGATATTGAAAGATTCAGCATCCACTGCCTTTTGAGGAAAGGAGTTTCAAAAACTGACAAACCCCTGAGGGGAAAGGAAGTATCAGCTGATTGAGGTGTTTAGAGATGATGGAAGGAAGAGATACTGAAGTCTTTCTCTCCCCCTCCACCCGCCCCCCCCCCCCCCACCCCCCCACCCCTGCAGGTCTGCTTTGTTTTCATCCACTTGACAAAGCCTCAAGTTGCTTTCAGATATAATTTTGCTGCCTATTCAACCTATGCCTCACTGTTTCATAACGTCCCATTTTCATTGTAGAATGAGACTGGGAAAATCGCTTACTTCAACATCGTGTACGGAACTGCCCCTCAAACCTCGATCCATCGTCTCCAAATCAAACTGAATTGCGAGATGTTGACTGTTGAGAACATCACCATGGCCTTCGTGCCCCGCACCCTATATGCATCCCACTTGGGCCACTACAACGTGTCGTTCACACTGTTTCACTCTGAAGCCTTCAATGACCCAGTTCGGGATTTCCCTTATGAGGTGGAGCTGAACAGGACGCTGTATGTCCAGATGAAGGCAGAGACCACTGACAAGGGAGTGGCAATATTTACCGACAACTGCGTGTCTGTCCCGTCACTGAACGCCAACATTGTAGCTTACACTATCATTGAAAACGGGTAAGCTTTGCAGCTCTCTGTTTTTAGTTTGGTGTAGTGTGGGACATTCGGGTCCTGTACGAACAGGTTATTCTGGGGTTCCCTCCCTGGGTTGCACCTGGCTCACATTTGTATCTGTTGTGCTGACAATGAGTCGTAGGGCCCCTTCCATCCAACTCCTCCAGACGTTTTAAATTAAGCTCACTTGCCAGCATTTGGCCCATATCCCTCCAATCCCTTCCTATTCAGATATCCATCCAGATGCCTTTTAAATGCTGTAATTGTACCAGCCTTCACCACTTCCTCTGGCAACTCATTCCATACAGGCAACACCCTCTGCCTGAAACATTTGCCCCTTCGGCCCCTTTTAAATCTTTCCCCTCTCACCCTAAACTCATGGCCTCTAGTTTTGGACTACTTACCCTAGGAAAAAAAGATTTAGAACATTACAGCGCAGTACAGGCCCTTTGGCCCTCGATGTTGCACCAACCTGTGGAACCAGTCTGAAGCCCACCTAACTACACCAATCCACTTTCATGCATATGTTTATCCAAAGACCATTTAAATGCCCTTAAAGTTGGCGAGTCTACTACTGTTGTAGGCAGGGTATTCCATGCCCCTACTACTCTCTGAGTAAAGAAACTACCTCTGACATCTGTCCTATATATGTCACCCCTCAATTTAAAGCTATGTCCCTTTGTGCTAGCCATCACCATCTGAGGAAAAAGGCTCTCACTGTCCACCCTATCTAACCCACTGATTATCTTATATGTCTCAATCATGTCACCTCTCAACCTTCTTCTCTCTAATGAAAACAGCCTCAAGTGCCTCAGCCATTCCTCATAAGACCTTCCCTCCATACCAGGCAACATCCTAGTAAATCTCCTCTGAACCCTTTCCAAAGCTTCCACATTCTTCCTATAATGCAGTGACCTGAACTGTATGCAATACACCAAGTGCAGCCGCACCACCATTTTGTACAGCTGCAACATGACCTCATGGCTCTGAAACTCAATCACTCTACCAATAAAAGCTAACACGCTGCGTGCCTTCTTAACTACCCTATCAACCTGGGTGTCAACTTTCAGGGATCTATGTACATGGACACCGAGATGTCTCTGCTCATTTACACTACCAAGAATCTTACCATTAGCCCAGTAATCTTTATTCCTGTTGCTCCTTCCAAAGTGAATCACCTCACACTTTTCCACATTAAACTCCATTTGCTACCTGTCAGCCCAGTTCTGCAGCTTATCAATGTCCCTCTGTAACTTACAACATCCTTCAGCACTATCCACAACTCCACCGACCATGATGTCATTCACAAATTTACTAACCCATCCTTCGACGCCCTGATCTAGGTCATTTATGAAAATAACAAACAGCAGTGGTCCCAAAACAAATCCTTATGATACACGACTAGTAACTGAACTCCAGGGTGAACATTTCCCATCAACCACCATCCTCTTCTTTCAGCTCGCCAGTGTCTGCTCCAAATCACTAAATCATCCTCAAACCCATGCCTCCATATATTGTACAATAGCCTACTGTGGGGAAACTTATTAAATGCCTTACTGAAATCCATATATACCACATCAACTGCTTTACCCTGATTCACCTACTTGGTCACCTTCTCAAAGAACTCAATAAGGATAGTGAGGCATGACCTACCTTTCACAAAACTGTGTTGACGATCCCTAATTAACTTATTCCTTTTTAGATGATTCTAAATCCTATCTCATAATCTTTTCCAACACTTTACCCACAACTGAAGTAAGGCTCACTAATCTATAATTACCAGGGTTGTCTCTACCCCCCTTCTTGAACAAGGGGATAACATTTGCTATGCTCCAGTCTTCTGGCAGTATTCCTGTAGACAATGATGACATAAAGATCAAAGCCAAAGGCTCTGCAACTCCTCTCTGGCTTCCCAGAGAATCCAAGGATAAATCCCATTCAGCCCAGAGGATTTAGCTATTTTCACACTTTCCAGAATTGCTAACACCTCCTCCTTGTGAACTTCAATCCCCTCTAGTCTTGTAGTTTATTTCTCAGTAATCTCCTTGACAACATCGTCTTTTTCCAGTGTGAATACTGACGCAAAATATTCAATTAGAGCTTCTCACTCAACCACTTCCTTCCTGCCTGACAGGTACATACTTATCAAGGACACGCAGTAGCTGCTCCTTGAATAAGCTCCACATTTCAATTGTGCCCATCCCCTGCAGTTTCCTTCCCCATCCTATGCATTCTAAATCTTGCCTAATCGCATCATAATTACCTTTCCCCCAACTGTAACTCTTGCCCTGCATTATTTTCCTATCCCTTTCCATTGCTAAAGTAAACATAACCATATCGTGGTCATAATCACCAAAATGCTCGTCTACCTCCAAATCTAACACCTGGCCAGGTTCATTACCCAGTTCTAGATCCAATGTGGCCTCTCTCATTGTTGGCCTGTCTACATACTGTGTCAGGAAACTCTTCTGTGAGCATTGGACAAATATTGACCCATCTAAAGTACTCAGACTATAATATTTCCAGTCAATATTTGGAAAGTTAAATGCCCCCATAAGAGCTACACTGCTACTCTCGCTCCTATCCAGAACCATCTTTGCAATCCTTTCCTCCACAGGCCTTGTCAATTTAGCCTATCCATGACTCTTATAGCTTTATAAACCTCTATAAGGTCACCCCTCAGCCTCTGGTGCTTCAGGGAAAACAGTCCCAGCTCAAACCCTCCAACCCTGGTAACATCCTTGTCAATCTTCTCAGACCCCTTTAAAGTTTTAGATCCAACTACAAAGTACCCTAAATTGCCACAAATTATTATCAATCGGGGACAATAATAAAAAAAAAACACATGCATACCAATGTGGTCTATATTGGAGTTGTAACATCACTCACTTTATTCCAGGCTGTGGGAGTGTAATAGTAATCGCACTGGACTAACAAACTAGGCTGGTGCCCTAAGATGGGTGTTCAAATTCCTCAACAGCTTAATTGCCTTTGCAAAACTGTTATAATTAATCAAAACAACATTCTCTGACCGGGAGGTTGGTCACAGCAATAAAGGTATTGTGTGGCATGGTGGCTCAGTGATTAGCAAGGCTGCTTCACAGATCCAGGGACCCAGGTTCAATTCTTGCCTTGGGTGACTGTCTGTATGGAGTTTGCATGCTCTCCCTGTGTCTGGGTGCTCTGGTTTCCTCATGCAGTCCAAAGACCTGCAGGTTAGGTGGATTGGCTGTTCTAAATTGTGTACACTGGGTGGGTTTAGCCATAGGGAATGTAGGGTTATAAGGTGGTGGGGCGGGATGCACTTTGGAGGGCAGCTGTGGACTTGATGGGCTGAATGGCCTGCTCCCACAGTATGGGGATTTTATGAATTTAATGGGAATTGCTATAAAAATCCATTGGGTTAATTCTAACTTGTTAATATTGCTCTCTCTGCTGATTCTACCCTGCATGTGACCTATTGAGTTGAGGTTAACTCTGAAGCTATCCAGCAGCTCAAAGGCAATTAGGGAGCAACAGCAAAATGCTGGCCACACCCCAATGAGTCCTTTATTTTTAAAAGTATCCATGTGACTCCACCTTAGCCAGTGGAATGCAGTCAAAGGATGAGGCAATGCAGTGCAGATCAATCGTAGGGCCAGAAAAGTGTGTGTGCCTCTTGCTCCGTGAAAATCTGGTTGCAGTTGAACGATAATCACAGTTATAAATGAAAGGGTAGTGTTCCAGATTTGTTTACAGAAATGCCATCACAGACATTAGGTCAGTGGGTGCAGACTCGCTGGGCTGAACGGCCTCTTCTCTGACTCTGTCTGTGATGCTAAGACTTGTTGCCCAGAGAGACTAAATGTCGATATAATCCAGTCTCTGTTGTCATGTAGCAAGCATGACCGATTATTTACACAACCCATACTCCCAAAAGGGGCAGTGCGACAATAATTAGAATATCCTTTCGTTTTTGGCGATGTTGGTTGAAAAATGAGTATTGTTCTTTTTTTTTTGAAAAACAGCGTTTTTAACATATTAATATTCTTCATATTAAAATGAGATTAACATCCCACTTTAAAAGAAAAAGGCATCCCCGTGAGCGAGCTCCACTTTGAATGTTTAGCTTGTTAAAGTTACCTGGGCAACTCACATGCAACATTTCTGTGATTTTATGAGGAGTCCTTTCGACAAGAGGAACACTCTACATCATCCATTCATTGCATTTAATTGTCTATCCTGAAAGTTCCACTTGGGAATCCATGGGGTTTTTTTATTCCCCCTACATTACTGCCATAGAGCAATTGTGCTTATAATCCCCAGCACTCGTGTGTGTCTGTGTGTATGTGTGTGCACGTATTTAGATGCAAGACCCGGAGAAAAACACCAAGTGAAAATAACTTTATTAATATTCCCCCACTGGGAAAGACACCCATGTGGCCAATGCAGCAGTGTTAAGCAAAGCCATGCATGAAAAAAAGGAATAGAGGGGTTGTAGGGATTAAATCAAAATAGAATGGGAGTAGGGGGGGCTGGAAATAAAGCACTTCACTCCCTGTGGTGCCCAAGCCCTCCTTTGGGTGGCACGGTGGCTCAGTGGTTAGCACTGCTGCCTCTTAGAGCCAGGGACCCAGATTCGATTCCCGCCTCGGGTGACTGTCTGTGTGGAGTTTGCATATTTTCCCCGAGTCTGTGTGGGTTTCCTCCAAAGGTGTACAGGTCAGGGTGAATTGGCCATGCTAAATCGCCCAAAGTGTTAGGTGCATTAGTCAGAGGGAAATATATGTAAGGGGAATGGGTCTGGGTGGGTTACTCTTCAGAGGGTCGGTGTGGACATTTTAGGCCAAAGGGCCTATTTCCCCACCGTAGGGAATCAAATCTAACCTAAATGTATCGTGGGTATTGGTGCTCCTTCTCCAAGGATATCCCACATTGGAATTCATTATGGCTATGTTAGAATTTGAATAATTGTCACATAGTCAAGTGAGTACTGTGAAAAGTTTGCAAGTCACCACGTACGGCACCTTCTCAGGTGCAAAGGTAACTTAGATACAGATTCTAACGTAAAAGTTACACATCAGCAAAATAATTATAGCGATGACAAAGACACATTACACCATCAGAGAAAACTAGCTTTAATTAAAATACACATTAAAACATTTCCAATGTAATTAAAACAGCCAGTCAGTCAGTGAGCTCAAAATCTCATTGTCCATGCACCTGCTCCTGTGGCACAGTGGCTTAGTGGTTAGCACTACTGCCTCACCATGTTCGATGCCCACATCGGGTGACAGTCTGTGTGGAGTTTGCACATTCTCCCCATATCTGCATGGGGTTCCTCCGGGTGCTCTGCGCTCCTCCCACAGTCCAAAGATGTGCAGGGGACGTGGATGTGCCATGCCAAAATGTCCCAGGGATGTACAGGCTGGGTGGGTTAGCCATGGGGAATGTAGTTTTACAGGGATAGGGTGGGGAGAACGTTCTGTGGGGGGTGGAGGGGGGATTCTGTTCAGAGGGTCGGTGTGGACTCAATGGGCTGAATGGCCTGCTTTCACACTGTAGGGACGCAAAGATAACAGTGAGCTCAGAAACTGAATTGACCTGCACCTGTAGCCTTTGCCCTGCATGCATCCAATCAGGGATGGGCATGATACAGGACACACTTTACTCTAATTAGTTGTCTTTCGGAGTAGACATAGAAACAGGAGGAGGCCGTTCAGCCTGTTCGCTGAGATCATGGCTGTTCTGTGGCATAACTGCCTTTGCCCCATATCCCTTAATCAGGAAGGGCTTATACCCGAAAAGTCGATTCTCCTGCTCCTTGGATGCTGACTGACCCGCTGCGCTTTTCCAGCGCCACACTCTCGACTCGGATCTCCGGCATCTGCAGTCCTCACTTTCTCCAAAAGGAAATCCATCTCAGATTTAAAACTAACAACCGATCCCACATCCACTTCTATTTGTGAAAGAGAGTTCCGAACTTCTATCACCCCTTGTCCATTGAACAATTTCCCTAACGTCTCTCCTGAATGGTCTGGCCCTAATCCTCAGACCATGGCCCCTAGTTCTAGAATCCCCAACCAGTGGAAATAGTTTCCCTTTATCTGCCTCATTGCTTTGTGTTAATACCTTGAAGAATTTGATCAGATCACCTCCCCCTCCACCCCCAACCTTCTAAATTTGAGAGAAAATGGGCCTCATTTGTATCATGAAAGCAAGAACTACAGACGCTGGAAATCGGAAACAGAGATTGAAATTGTTGGAGCTAGTTCTGAAGAAGGGTCACTGGACCAGAAACATTGACTCTATTTTGTCTCTCGACAGATGCTACCAGACCTGCTAGGTTTCTCCAGCAATTTCTGGTTTTAATTTGCATAACCTCTCCTCATAACCTAACCGCTGAAGCCCAGGTATAATTCGTGTAAACTTACCCTGCGCTCCAAGGCCAACATATCTTTCCTCAGGTATGGAGTCCAGACCTTTGCGAGAGAGCTCGGCTCATCCAACGCGTTTTTTGAGGAAACTCTGACCCCCACCCTCACCTAAACAGCAAACAGATGAAAAAGACAAGCATTTGTAGATGCTGGAAATCAAAAACAAAATCAAATATTGCTGTGAAAACTCGACAGGTCTGGCATCATCTGTGGAGAGAAAGCTGAGTTAACGTTTTGGGTCCAATGACCCTTTTTCAGAACTAATGATAGCTTGGAAAAGAGGGTGCTAGAAAAGGGGAAAGAGTAAATGATAGGTGGAGGTGGAGGCAAGAGAGAGAGTAAACAAGTTGGGTAGTAAGGGGTAAAGGTCATGAATAGTTGCTAATGGGGTCTGTTAGTGGCTGGCAATGGGCTGTGTGTGGAGGTTGGGGTAAGATCGTGAGAGAAAATTAGGTTAGATTCCCTACAATGTGGAAATAGGCCCTTCGGCCCAACAAGTCCAACCCTCCAGAGAGTAACCCACCCAGACCCATTTCCCTCTGACTAATGCACCTAACACTATGGGCAATTTAGCATGACCAATTCACCTGACCTGCACATCTTTGGACTGTGGGAGGAAACCCATGCAGACACAGGGAGAACGTACAAACTCCACACAGACAGTCACCCAGGGCTGGAATTGAACTTGGGACCCTGGTGCCGTGAGCCACCGTGCCACCCACATGCTCAAGCTCCAAAATTGTTGGAGTTGAATATTGAATCCAGAAAGTTGCAGCATTCCCAAGCAGAAAGTGAGGGTGTGTTCTTCCAGCTAAAGCAGCAAACCCAAGACAGAGATGCTGCCCATGGAACAGGGTGGTGAGTCAAGAAGGCAAGTAACCAGAAATTCAGGGTCATTTCTGCGGGCAGACTGCAGGTTGTCCTGTCTGCACTTTCATTCCCCAGTGGAGAGGAGACCACAATGTGAGCAGCGAATGCCATAGACTAGATTGTGTTGCTTTTCCTAAAACAGCAGTCCCAGGCAGGATTTCCCAAGAGCATTCTGTGTCCCTCAATAGGAGGATTCTCCATAACCACCTGATGAAGGAGCAGCATTCCAAAAGCTAGTCCTTTCAAATAAACCTGTTGGACTCTAACCTGGTGCTGAGTGATTTTTTAACTTTGTACACTCCAGTCCAACGCCAGCACCTCCAAATCACTCCTAAATAGGGAGTGGCAGACTTAAAGAGGCAGCTAAATAAAGTTTAATAATTTAGCAACACTGCACTTGGTCAGGGCTGTGATTTCATGGCACACATTGTGTCTCTGCCTTGACTCCTTTTTTAATTATTACTTTGTGGGACTTGGGTGTTGCTGGCTGGGCCCAGCATTTATTGCCCCGTTCCCTAGTTGCCCCTTGAGAAGGTGGTGGTGAGCTGCCTTCTTGAACCGCTGCAGTCCACCTGCTGTGGGTTAACCCACAATGCCCTTAGAGAGGGAATTCCAGGATTTTGATATATTTTCAAGTCAGGGTGGTGAGTGGCTTGGAGGGGAACTTGCAGGTGGTGGTGTTCCCAAGTATCTGCTACCCTTGTCCTTCTAGATGGAAGAGGTCGTGGCTTTGGAAGGTGCTGTCTGAGGATCTTTGGTGAACTTCTGCAGTGCATCTTGTAGGTAGAGTCAGAGAGCCATACAGTCATACAGCACAAAACAAACTTTTCTATCCTAGTCTGTGCTGACCATAGTCCCAAAGTAAACTAGTCCCACCTGCCTGCTCCAGGCCCATATCCCTCCAAACCTTTCCTATTCATGTACCTATTCACTGCTGCAACTGAGTGTTGGTGGTGAAGGGAGTGGATGTTGGTGCCCATCAAGTGGGGGCTGCTTTGTCCCGGATGGTGTCAAGCTTCTTGAGTGTTGTTGGGGCTGCCCCAGGCAACTGGGGAGTATTCCATCACCCTCCTGACTTGTGCCTTGGAGATGGTAGACAGGCTTTGGGGAGTCAGGAGGTGAGTTACTCATCTGTTTGAGCCATTGTATTTATGTTGAGTTTCTGGTCAATGGTAACCTCCAGGATGTTGATGTTGAATAGTGCGGGATTCTTCAGTGAAGTTAACACCATTGAAAGTCAAGGGGCAGTGGTTACATTGTCTCTTCTTGGTGGCTCTGGACCTGACTGTGTTGTTTTTGGGTTTTGCTTTGCACTGTCTCCTGCAGTTGTGCCAGGGACGCCACACTTAGGTCACACCAGTCGAGCGATACGAGGGAGCAGCGTTTCAGTTTCCACGTGTTTAAGTTTCACGACTATCCGAAGGTCTACGTGCTGTGTGAGGTGATGATCTGCCACAAGAACTCCCTCCCTAACCGATGTGCCCAAGGCTGCTTACCTGGCAAACACAAGCGGGCGCTCAGCACACGGGACGATAAAGTCAAGTCAGCGCGCCTCTCGCAGGGTCCCATCATCTTCCGTCGTGACTTTGAAGGTGGGTCTTCACTTGGGAGACGGGTCACAAGTATCGAGTCACCGTTTCTCCCCGGTTAACGGGCAACATTGGTCCCGGAAAACTGTTCCTCACTTAACAATAACAAAGCAAAATCCCAAAGAACTGGAAATCAGGAACAGAACCCATAATGGTTAGAGAAACTCAGCAAATTTGGCAGCATCTGTGGAGAGAGAAACAGAGTTAACCTTTCGGGTCCAGCAACCCTTCCTTAAGAAGTGCTTGCAATTGTAAATGAAGGGTCGCGTTCCTAGTTTATCTTTTCTCATATAACCTAATTTTTCTAACTGATCTGTTCTGAGATGTAATTATGCCCCTCTGTAGCAGGTGAGACTTGGATGTGGGCCTCCCCGTCCAGAGGTAGGGATACTATTACTGAGCCATAACATTCCCAGTTTATTTACAGAGATTGGATCTGAGTTAATATGTCAGTGTACATAGGTGAACACAGACTCGATGGGCCAAAGGGTTTCTTTGTGTTGTATGTCTCTCTCTGACTCTAAGACTTGCTGTACAGAGACTAACGTCAAATATAGTGTAGTCTCTATTGTAATGTAGCAAGCATGGCCAATCATTTGTATGCACCTTGCTCCCACAACTGGCAGGGTCACACATAATTGGATTGACAAAGGTTGACACCACTGATGAGATTGGTTGAGAAATAAGGTTCTGAGACCTCAGAACTGTTCGGTGGAAGCATCGTTAGACCCAAACTGTTAACCCTTCTTTCTTTCTCCATGAATATTGCCAGACCTGCTGAGTTTCTCCTGCCATTTCTATCTTTTTTCTTTCCTTGACCTGATCCTCGGAGCTAGAGACTCCGGGTTCAGGGGTCCCACTGGTTTATAACAGGGGGCCAGCATTATCCTTCCAGCATGTACCAATGGCAGGCGGACGATATTCCTGGTCAGACACCAGATGGAAAGCTGGAAGGCTATACCACCACTGTCAGTTCCAGAGCCCACTGACGGCAGTACCTAATCTTGATTTGTACTTGTGTTTCCATCAGAGCCCTAGCCCTGATTGTTCTGAACTAAAATAAAACTGGTCCCCTGGCATAGGTATATTAAAATAAAAGTCCCTATATCACCATACGATACATATCAATGGTATTCAGTATGATCTTGATGTATTAATAATTGGTTTCAAAGGAACAGTACTATGGAAGATTTTTCTTTATATCTAGTAAGTCTCGTGCACACAATGTGTGTCTCCCTATCACCAAATCACCCATATGCTTTTTCCACCTATTAACCACTACCAGTAAATCACCGAATGATTGATTTGGCTACAAATCCCATTAAGGGCAACGTGAGCCGTCAAAGGTGATGGAGAGTTGGGATTGGGGGTGGGGGTGGGGCGGGGGGAGCTGAATCAAAATGGAACTGGAAGGGGAGACCAAGCACTCTACCCCTGTGGTGCACTATGGATGATCGAGAGTAGTTCGTGTACCCAACAGATCAACATTATGTCTGACAAAGATCGACGTACAATCTGCGTTTCTCTTCTTGCATCACAAGCTTTTCTTAGCAGTGACATCAGAAACACATTTATTCCTGGACCAATGATGAGATATTTGCAACAGAACTCTATTGTGGTTAATTTGTTTTCATTGATTCCAAGCAACACCCCACATTGGGAGTTAGTGTGTTATGGACCAAAGCAGACTCCCCTCAAAATATTTTAAGAAGGTAGTCTAGACCTTAACTTTCTCTTATTTTTAAAGGTAAATGTGAGGTGCCATGTTTCAAATGCAATGCGACTAGTCAAACCAGTCGATGTTAAACAAAACACGATTTATTTAAATACTGTAGTTAAAATACAGCCAAAGAAAGAGGAATTTAGAATTACTTTACTCTATTAGAAAACTTAGCAGAATAATAGATACAGTAACTATCATTAATTAAGTATTCCAATGCAGTAACATCCCATGAACACACCCATTGGCCAAAAAGGAAATTTAGATAAAAATAGGTTTTTCTTCCAGGTAACCCAGCAGCAGAGGAAGACCCCAGCTTCTAGCTGTAACAGAGAGGTGGAAAAGATAGCTTCTACTTCTTTAAGCCCACAACAGCAACTGCTTAAACCTATACTTAAAAGATTTTTTAAAAACTGAGAAGTCGTGGTCTGTGAGAGCTGGCCACACCCAGCCTGGCTGCTTCTATTGTTCCAACTTTTAAAAAAAACCAAGACCTCATAAGCTGTTTACTTTCTTACAGACAGTTTTACACCTTTTATGAATCTCTCTTAAAGAAGACAAAATAACCTCTAAAAGCCATAGAATAGTTGCAAGTGTGTCCATGTGAATCATTTCATCAGTTACCGCTGTGTGTAACTGTCTAAATATTGCATTGTCAAGAAAAAACAAAAATGCAAAAGCACAGTCACCATAGTTTCAGACCACAGGGCTGCTCTCTCATTAGAGAGGTGACTGGAGGTGGTTTAACCTGAGGGTCATCATGAGGGGACAAGTTGAGAAAGAGAGTCCTTGATGATAGCCTCAGTTGATACACTGTTGGCATCACACTGTAAACCGTCCATCCAGCAAACTGAGGAACGATTTTCAGGGCAGTGGGGAATGTAACTGGATGGACCCTGCAAGAAGCTGTATCAGGATGATCGGCCGAATGGCCTCCAGTGCTGTACCATCGCGGGGGAGAAACTTGTCTACTTTGTACTCAGGCAAGGCGGGGGCCTTATCACATTAGCCACACCTTTAGGTTCCCAAGTCTACGTGAGCTGCCGTTGCTCTGAGTAAATTTCAAAGCCTGGCCTTATTTCAAACAAGGCATGGCATAGTGGATCAGCAGCTAGCACTGCTCCCTCACAACGCCAGGGATCTGGGTTCAATTCCAACCTCAGGTGACTATCTGCATGTTCTCCTTGTGGATCTGTGGGTTTTCTCTGGGTGCTCTGGTTTCCTCCCCTAATTCAAAGACATGCAGGTAAGGTTTTTTTGGCCATGGGCAATACAGGGGTTAGGGGCGGACCTTGATGGGATGCTTTGCAGAGGGTTGGTATAGACTTGATGGGTTGAATGGCCTCTCCCACACTGTAGGGATTCCAAGTATTGGTACAAAGATGAGTCTGTTCATGACAGATGGATATACCAGGATGGGACAACACTAAATATTAGCTCAGTCCATCCTTGATCCAATAAGTCACTTCCGCTCAGTGCTGGAGGCGGGGTAAAGTATTAGAACTTTTACCGAGCTGTCTTCAGGGGTCAGTTGAATTTGTGCTGCCTCTTACCATGTCTGTTTAATTTTCTTTGAACCAGAACTCATCCGTCTGCAGGTGAACTCAGAGAGGAAGGGGAACAGCAGCTATGCCCCCATTCTTGGGGTGCTTTCGGGGGGATTTCTGATTTCTGTCTTTGGCTTGATGTTCCAGAGAAGATACTACTTACAACAGTTCCACGGATTCCGGAGGATTCCAAGTAGTTGAACACGCCGTTGGGAGGCGATCTCCATGTCAGTTCCTTCATCTGTGTTGGTTGTGGGTTTAAACTGTTCCACAGAACAATTGAAACCTTGATCAGCAGTTGCTTTTCCCTCAACGCTGAACGAATGATAACATAACATTTTGTGAATCACGCAGAAGCCTCATTAATTAGATCTGATCATCAAAACTGCCTGAATTGCGGCAAATCTCCAAATGCTTGATTACTGTAATTTTACAAAAATCTTAGCTGCCTGTCTTCTGCTCAACTGAAATAAAATTGAGATGTCAATGGCAACCCAGCTCTTAGTGTCTTCCTGTGACTTCAAAACAGTTCATGCACGGCTGCTCCTTACTTTCCCGTCTATGTGACCCAGCACTGCCTAAAGTGAACCCACTCCGAGGAATGTGTTATGCACATCCCTGGAGCAGGTGGGCCTTGAACCCAGGCCTCCTTTAGCTCAGAGAGAGGGGGACACTATCACTGCGCCACGAGAGCTGCACAAACACATTACTGAACCGGCTGATGTGGAAAAGATCTCCTGGCATGTTGAACCATGTTTATATATGGGCAGCCCAGCCAGAAATTGGCTGCCTGAATAAGTGGACTAGCCGAACGAATTCACTCGCTGTAGTGGTACCAGACTGAATTGCGGGGCTATCTCGAATAAAGAGAGAGAGAGACAGACAACTGGTGGTGGTTTAACCTAAGGCAAGGGAGAGTTGGAGCGAGGGAGCCCTTCCTAGTAGCCTCGGCCAGTGTGGAGATTGAACCCTTCTTGCGGGTGTAACCCTGCATCACAGGCCAGTTGACCAGCCAACTAAGCCAACCACCCACAAAGTGCATCAGCAACATGGCAATTTTGCAGATGAATTTCAACCATCCTTTGCAAATAAAGGATGGGATTGAAACCTGAGGTCAAATGATGAGATAGAAACCCCTACAGCTGGGAGTGTCTGTGGAGAGTCAGGCCATTTGGCCTATTGAGAGTATACCAGCCCCTCCAAAGAGCATCGCACTCCCTATCCTGCATTGGCCATGGCTAATCTGCATAGCCTGCACATCCCTGGGTAATTTAGTCTGGCCAATCCACCCTAACCTACAAGCCTTTGGACTGTGGGAGGAAACTGGAGCAAATTCACGCAGAGTCAGGGATGATGTGCAAACACCACACAGACAGTTGCCTGAGGAATCAAACCTGGGCCCCTGGTGCTGTAAGGCAGTAATGCTAGCCACTGAGCCACTGAGCCACTATGTTGCTCAATGCCATGAGGCAGAATGTGCTAGAGAAACTCAGCAGGTGTGGCAGCATTTGTAGTGGGAGAAAGAGCATTAATGTTCAGAGTCCAGTTACCCTCTGTTATGATACTGGCCAACCGACCCACAACCCCAGATCAATGTCCTGAGGGAACTGGTTCAAATCCCAACATCTAGTGAAATTTGAATTGAATAGAAATCTAGCATAGTTGCAACCACTGGAAGGTTTCTGTAAATATTAACCTGGTTCAGATCCGGCCTATAGCCTTATCTGGTCTGACCTACATGTCAGCCCAAACCTACAGCAATGGAGAGGTTGACTCTTAACTCCAGTCTAACTGGGTATGGCCAACCAGTGACGCCAATATCCCAAGGATGAATACATATTAGCAATTTTAAGAAGATTTGTAGCTCAGGTTGAGGTTCTGGATGTACGTTTGCTCACTGAGCTGGAATGTGTTACCAAGTCCAAAGATGTGCAGGTTAGGTCAATTTGCCATGCTAAATTGCCCATAGTGTTCAAAGATGTGTTAGTTAGGGATAAAATGCACAGTAATGGGTTTGGGCGGGATACTCTTCGAAGGGTGGGTATGCTCTTGTTGGACCGAAGGGCCTGTTTCCACACTGTAGGGATTCTCTCTGATTCTAGTATAATGCCGAAACATCTGAAAACGAACTTTCCAGCTCAGCGAGCAAACCTGCATCCATGAATACATATTCTTCAAAAAATTACAGTGGAGTAACTTTGAGTCATGAGTGATGGAGCAGCTGTCCTGCAGAAAGTTGCTGAGAAATAGGTTGCAGAGGTTCATAACCTCTGCCTGTGTATGTTGGGAAGTGCTGAGGGGAGGCTCCACAGACGCTGCCAGCTATAGGGATTTCCAGCATTTTCTGGCTCTGTTTTATTGATGCTAATAACTCGGAGCAGGAATAGGCCATTCAGCCCTTTAAGTCGGTTCCACCATTCAATACGATCATGGCTGATCTCATCTTGGCTTCAACTCCACTTCATGCCCCTTCCCCCTCACCCTTTAATCCATTATTAATTAAAAATCTGACTGTTTCCTCCTTAACTTTACTCACTGTCCCAGCAACGACTGCACTTCATGGCAGTGAATTCCATAATACACGAGTCTTTCAGAGAAGTAATTTCTCCTCGTCTTGGGTTTAAATCTGCCACTCTTTATCGATATTGTCTGATGCTGGTGACGCGTTCAAACAGTGACTATAATGCACCATCTCTGTCTTCTTTTACATCATCATTGACCAGGCTGAACAGGCTGGGGCTGTTTTCCCTGGAGTGTCGGAGGCTGAGAGGTGACCTTATCGTGATTTATAAAATATGAGGGGGGCGTGGATAGGGTAAAAACACAAGGTGTTTTCCCTGGGGTGGGGGAGTACAGAACTAGAGGGGCATAGGTTTAGGGTGAGAGGGGAAAGATATAAAAGAGACCTAAGGGGCAACGTTTTCAAGCAGGCGGCGGTGGTTATATGGAGTGAGCTGCCAAAGGAAGTGGTAGAAGCTAGCATTTAAAAGGCATCTGGATGGGTATATGAATAGGAAGGGTTTAGAGGGATATGGGCCAAGTGCTGGCAAATGGCACCAGGTTAATTTAGGATATCTGGTTGGCATGGACGAGTTGGTCCAAAGGATCTGTTTCTGTGCTGTATAACTCTATGACTCTATTGGTAACTAACATTTTCCAGTTTTAACCAAATGCCACAAACCAGGAACAACCTGTTCCATGGAACTGGAGCAAAAAGAAATGAGATGATCTTCTTGAAACGCATACAATTCGGAGAGAATTTGGTAGGAGAGAAGCAGAGAGGGTATTTCCCCTCACTGGGGTAATCTAATCTAAGGTCGCAATTCCAAAATTAGGGGCAAGCAGTGAAAGGTGGATATGAGCTACATTCCCTTTTCATTTTAAATCTCCTGTGTGTCTCTCTGAGCTCCACATGCAGCTGTGAGTTCCAAAACTGCAGCCACGTGACTTAGAGGGAATGTTGGGATGTGAGGAAACGTTTCTTTCCTCTAGGAGAATCGTTGCAACTTTCACAGAATCCTACTGCACAGATAGAGGCCATTCAGCCCATCGAATCTGCACCCACCTTCTGAAGAGCCTCTTGCCCAGACCCAACTCCCCACCCTAACCCTGTAACTCTGTATTCCTCATGGCTAACCCACCTAGCTTGTGCATCCTTGGACACGATGAGGCAATTTAGCATCATGTCACCCACCTTAACCTGCACATCTTTGGACCGTGGGAGGAAATCTGAACAGCCGATGGAAACTCAGAAAAGCATCAGGAGAATACGCAAACTCCATACAGCCAGTTGTCCAAGTGAGGAATTGAACCCCGGTCCCAGGCATACTGAGACAACAGTACTAACTACTGAGCCACCCTTTCTTCCCAGAGGGCAATGTAAGCTGGATTATCAAATACATTCAAGAAGGATGTGTGCAGCTTCCTGTTTGATCAGGGGTTGTGAGGGAGGTGGAAAAACATGTGTCTGCATTAATCTTTCAGACTGAGAATGATCCTTGCATAGAGTCATAGAGTCATGGAGATGTACAGCACAGAAACAGACCCTTCGGTCCAACCCGTCCATGCCCACCAGATATCCCAACCCAATCTAGTCCCACCTGCTAGCACCCGGCCCATGTCCCTTCAAACCCTTCCTATTCATATACCCATCCAAAGGCCTCTTAAATGTTGCAATTGTACCAGCCTCCACCACATCCTCTGGCAGCTCATTCCATACACGTGCCACCCACTGCGTGAAAAGGTGGCCCCTTAGGTGTCTTTTATATCTTTCCCCTCTCACCCTAAACTTATGTCCTCTAGTTCTGGACTCCCTGATCCTAGGGAAAAGACTTTTTGCAGTACTTAAACATGGGGAGGCCATCGCACTGTGAGATACCAAGCGCCAGAGACCCGGGTTCAATTCCCGTCTGTGTGGAGTTTCCACATTCTCCCCGTGTCTGCGTTGTTTCCTCCAGGTGCTCTGGTTTCCTCCCACAATCCAGAGATGTGCAGGTCAGGTGAATTAGCCATGGGAAATTGCCCTATAGTGTTAGGTGCATTCGTCAAGGGGAAATGGGTCTGGGTGGGTTATGCTTCAGGGGGTCAGTGTGGACTTGTTGGGTTGAAGGGCCTGTTTCCACACTGTAGGGATTCTATTTGAATCAAAAGTGGCTTTGTTGCCCAGGAAACCGAGGTTGAGGCCACAGTTATGTCAGCTTTGATTGTATTAAATGGAGTAGTAGACTTGAAGGGCCAAATAGCTCACTTCCATTGCTTCTTACATACAATCCTTGCAATGTGGAAGCAGGCCATTCAGCCCATCGACTATGCACTAACCCTACGAATAGCACCCCCCCCTCCCCCCCAACCCTATTCACTTAACCCTGCACTTCCCATGGCTAACCCACCTGGCCTGCACACTATGGGGCAATTTAGCACGGCCCATCCACCCTAACCTGCACATCTTTAGATTGTGGGAGGAAACAGGAGCACCTGGAGGAAATCCACATAGACACAGGAAGAACGTGCCCAAGGCAGGAATCATACCCGGGTCCCTGGTGCTGTGAGGCAGCAGTGCTGACCACTGAGCCACCATGCCATCCTCAGTATAGGGCAATAGGATTTAGGACTAGAACCAGCCATTTGTCGCTTGGAGTCCACTCTATGATTGATCTGGTTGTGGTCTCGTCTCCACAGCCTGTTTGCACCCTTTAACCTGTGACTGCCTTATCTGTCAAAGCTCCAGCTCACTCAGCCTGGAATGAAAGACTCAACCAATGCCAGCTCTGGGGGATGAGATCTGACCACTCTGACCAGCCTCTGAGAGAATACATTTCTCCTCATTACTCTCTTCAAGGGGAAACTTTGCATTCTTAACCATGTCCTATCAGTTAGTCTGCCCCTCAAGAGAAAACATCTCCCACCTTACCCAGTCCCTTCAGCCCCTTACCTTTCAATAAGATCACCCCTCTTCCTTGAAACGTCAATGGATTCATGCTTAACCTGTTCAACATTTCTTCATAAGATAAGCCCCTCATCGCAGGAATGAGTCAAGTGAACCTTCTTTGAAGTGCTTCTCAAGCAATTTCACCCTGTTTCAAAAATCAAGACCAAAATGGTACGCAGTACTTCAGACATGGTCTAGTTAGGGGGACAGATAGAAGCTTCTGTGGGGACGAGAGAGACTCACGGTTGGTGTGTTGCCTCCCAGGTGCCAGGGTCAGTGATGTCTCTGATCGCATTTTTGGGATCCCTCAGAGGGAGGGAGAGCAGTCCCAAGTCGTGGTCCACATTGGCACCAACGACATAGGTCAGAAGAGAGATAGGGACTTAAGGCAGAAATTCAGGGAGCTAGGATGGAAGCTTAGAGCTAGGACAAACAGAGTTGTTTTCTCTGGTTTGCTGCCCGTGCCATGTGCTAGTGAGGTAAGGAATAGGAGAGAAACGAGTTGAACACGTGGCTACAGGGATGGTGCAGGAGGGAGGGTTTCGGGTTTTTGGATAATTGAAGCTCTTTCTGTGGTAATTGGGACCTCTACAAACAGGGTGGTCTTCATCTAAACCAGAGGGGTACCAATATCCTGGGTGGGAAATTCGCTAAAGCTATTAAGGTGGATTTAAACTAATACAGCAGGGGGATGGGAACCAAAATTGTAGGACAAGTACAGAAGAGGATGAGAGTAGGGAGTTCCCAAATCAAGTATCTGACACTGGCAAGCGAGAACCTGGTTTGGAGTGTGTGTACTTCAACACGAGGAGCATCCGAAATAAAGTGGGTGAACTGGCAGCGTGGGTTGGTACCTGGGACTTCGATGTTGTGGCCATTACGGAGACATGGATAGAGCAGGAACAGGAATGGCTGTTACAGGTTTCGGGATTCAGATGTTTCAGTAAGAACAGAGAAGATGGTAAAAGAGGGGGAGGTGTGGCATTGTTGATCAGGGACAATATTACAGTTGTAGAAAGGATGTTTGGGGACTCGTTAACTGAGGTCGTATGGGCTGAGGTCAGGAAAGGAGAAGTCACCATGCTGGGAGTTTTCTATAGGCCTCCGAATCGTCCCAGAGATGTAGAGGAAAGGATAGCAAAAGGATTCGCGGTAGGAATGAGAGAGGCAGGGTAGTTGTCATGGGGGACTTCAACTATCCAAATATTGACTGGGATCACTACAGTACGAGTACTAGAGATGGGTCAGTTTTTGTCCAGTGTGTGCAGGAGAGCTTCCTGACACAGTATGTAGACAGGCCTACAAGGGGCGAAGCCACTTTAAATTTAGTACTGGGTAACAAGCCTAGCCAGGTGTTAGATTTGGAAGTAGGTGAGCACTTTTGAGACAGCAATCACAATTCTGTCAGGTTTACTTTAGTGATGGAAAGGGATAGGTGTACTCCACTGAGTTACAGCTGGGGAAAGGGAAATTATGATGCAATTAGGAAAGATTTAGGAAGCATAGAATGGGGAAGGAATCTGCAGGGGATGAGCACATTAAAAATGTGGAGCTTATTCAAGGAAAAGCTCCTGTGTGTCCTAGATAAGTATGTACCTGTCAGGCAGGGAGGAAGATATAGAACGCGTGAGCCGTGGTTTACTAAGGAAGTGGAATCCCTGGTCAAGAAGAAGAAGAAGGCTAATGTTAGGACAAAATGTGAAAACTCAGTTAGGGTGCTTGAGGGTTACAAGGAAGTCAGGAAAGACCTAAAAAGAGAGCTCAGAAGAGCCAGGAGGGGGCATGAGAAGTTGTTGGCGGATAGGACCAGGGTTAACCCTAAGGCTTTCCATAGGTATGTCAGGAAAAAAAGAATGACGAGAGTTAAATTAGGGCCAATCAAGGATAATAGTGGGAAATTGTGTGTGGAGTCAGAGGAGATAGAGGGAAGCACTAAATAAATATTTTTCAACAGTGTTCACTATAGAAAATGAAAATGTTGGCGTTGAAGATACAGAGATACTTGTATCTAGACTAGAAGAGATTGAGGTTCACAAGGAAGAGGTATTAGAAATACTGCAGAGTGTGAAAATAGACAAGTTCCCTGGGCCAGACGGGATCTATCCTAGGATCCTCTGGGAAGCAAGGGAAGAAATTGGCATTGATCTTCAAATCATCATTGTCTACAGGAATAGTGCCTGAGGACTGGAGGATAGCAAATATGGTTCCCTTATTCAAAAAGGGGAGTAGAGACAACCCTGCTAATTATAGACCAGTGAGTCTCACTTCAGTTGTTGGTAAAGTGTTGGAAAAGGTTATAAGAGATAGGATTTATAACCATCTAGAAAAGAATAATCTGATCAGGGACAGTCAGCACGGTTTTGTGAAGGGTAGGTCGTGCCTAACGAATCTTATTGTGTTTTTTGACAAAGTGACCAAACAGGTAGATGAGAGTAAACTGGTTGATGTGGTGTATATGGATTTCAGCAAGGCGTTCGATAAGGTTCCCCACAGTAGGCTATTATACAAAATGTGGGAGACATAGCAGTTTCGATCAATAATTGGATTGTAGTTGATGGAACATGTTCATCTTGGTGTCCATTTACTAGCGGTGTACCGCAAGAGTCGGTGTTGGGTCCAATGCTGTTCGTCATTTTCATAAATGACCTGGATGAAGGCTTAGAAGGGTGGGTTAGTAAATTTGCGGACGACACTAAGGTCGGTGGAGTTGTGGATAGTGACGAAGGATGTAATAGCTTGCAGAGAGACATAGATAGGATGCAGAGCTGGGCTGAGAGGTGGCAAATGGAGTTTAACGTGGACAAGTGTGAGGTGATACACTTTGGCCGGAGTAATCGGAATGCACAGTATTGGGCTAATGGTAAGATTCTTGGGAGTGCAGATGAGCAGAGAGATCTCGGTGCCTATCATGTCTGCGCCTAGCTGAATTAACTAGACCCCTATTCTAACCCCCAGTCCAGAATGTGGCCTGTAGCTTTGCAGTTTACAGCACTACAGGTGCAGATCTTTTCAAGAGTTTCATTGGTTCCCTCCTCAACCCCCAAATTGAGACGTTAACTCCCCCTCTGGGTTAAAGAGTGCTTCGTCGTGCCTTCTCTAATTCTTCTGCCACCTTCAATCTGTGTCTCCTGATAACTGACGTCTCTCCTTGGGAAAGTTGCCACCCAGATTGACAGGGTTGTTAAGAAGGCATATAGTGTTTTGTTCTTTATTAATAGAGGGATTGAGTTCCAGAACCAGGAGTTTATGCTGCAGCTGTACAAAGCTCTGGTACGGCCACACTTGGAGTATTTTTTACAGTTCTGGTCACCGCATTATAAGGAGGATGTGGAAGCTTTGGAAAGGGTGCAGAGGAGATTTACTAGGATGTTGCCTGGTATGGAGGGAAGGTCTTACAAGGAAAGACTGAGGGCCTTGAGGCTGTTCTCATTACAGAGAAGAAGGTTGAGAGGTAACTTAATAAAGACATACAAGATAATCAGAGGGTTAGATAGGGTGGACAGGGAGAGCCTTTTTCCAAGTATGGGGAAGGCAAACACGAGGGGACACAACTTTAAAGTGAGGGGAGATAGGTATAAGACAGATGTCAGAGGTAGTTTCTTTACTCAGAGAGTAGTAAGGGTATGGAATGCTTTGCCTGCATCGGTAGTAGATTCGCCAAGTTTAAGTACATTTAAGTCGTCATTGGACAGGCAAATGGACGTACATGGAATAGTGTAGGTGGGATGGGCTTCAGATTGGTATGACAGGGTGGCGCAACATCGAGGGCTGAAGGGCCTGTACTGCGCTGTAATGTTCTGTGTTATATGTTCTATATATGGCTGCACTTAAACTTCCCTAGTTACTCATTCCAGTCCCTTTGAATAAATAACAATCTTCAATTCCTACTCACTTGGCCTACCTGCATACTAACCTGTGATTCATCTACCAGGATACCCATATCCTCTGTACTTTTGAGTTCTGCAATCTCTCTCTAATTAAATAGTATTTTGATCTTCTGTTCTTCCTACCAACATAGAAAACTTCACACTTGCCCATGTTTATAGAACTAGACAGCACAGAAAGAGACCCTTTGGCCCATCATGTCTGCGCCTAGCTGAATTAACTAGACCCCTATTCTAACCCCCAGTCCAGAATGTGGCCTGTAGCTTTGCAGTTTACAGCACTACAGGTGCAGATCTTTTCAAGAGTTTCATTGGTTCGCTCCTCAACCCCCAAATTGAGAAGTTAACTCCCCCTCTGGGTTAAAGAGTGCTTCGTCGTGTCTTCTCTAATTCTTGTGCCACCTTCAATCTGTGTCTCCTGATAACTGACGTCTCTCCTTGGGAAAGATTGTCTTCCCTTTCCACTTTGTCCAAGCCTCTTGTTATTTTGTACACTCCTCAATTATTACCCCTCAGCCTCATCTGTCCCTAGCTATCCAATTTCCCCTCACAGCTTCAAATTTCAAATCCTGGCAACATTCCTGTAAATCTTCTCCGCGCTCCTCCTGCTGCAATTACATATTTCCTGTTGTGACGATGCTGTGTCTTTAAAAAAAGATTATTTTGTCTGTGGTTTTTGTTTGAAGAGAGGTGGTAAAGCTAGAGGTTTTGAAGAGTCTCATTTAACAATGGAAGGGGAGTGGCCAGTTTAGTTCTCCCAGTTCAGGTTTTTATTTTAGCTAGCTTTCGCTGTAGCTGTCACAAGATGTGTGTGTGTGTGTGTGTATGGGTGTGTGTGTGTCCGTCCAGAGGAGTTGCAAGCTTCAGTAGAGAATTTCACTGAAATCTGTCTTTGCATGTTGCTCTGTGCTGCCTGTAAGAATTTGTATTTGAATTTACCTTTTTGTCAAAGGGTGCGTTTATGGGATTGGAACAGTTACTTAGTAATAGTTACTGTATCAGGTCAGTTAAGTTTTCCAGTGAAGTTATTCTAAAGTCGGTTTTATTTTGCTTGTGTTTCAACTGGACTGTAGGGTTTAAATAAATTCTGTTTTGCTTAAAGCTGAGTGATTTGACCAACTGCAGCACACCTGGAATACCCCATTCACTCCTGCCTTTAAAATAATAAAAAGTTAGGGTCGAGGCCACTTTCTTCAAAGATTTTGAGGGGGTCTGAACTGGTCCATAACACTGTGATGTGTAATAGTATACAAAACTGCAGCTTTGGCCTAACCAGTGTCTTACAGAGTATCAGAATTAGTATTCACTACCTTGCCCAATAAAGGCCAGCAACCCGAATGCCTTCTTTACCACATTATCTCCCGGTTGATCCATCACGAGGAGATCTGTGCGGACATGCACATCCAAGTCTCTCCCTTTCTTTCCCCCTCCTTTCTCTTGTGCCTTCCCCAAATGCATAGCCGTGCACTTCTCTAGACTGAGTTCCATTGACCAATTATCCGCCCATCCACCAAATTATTGATGCCTTTATTAGTGTCGCCTGCAAACCTCCCAATTGTATCTCCCAATTTTAAGTCTAAAAATAATCCATCTGCCAAATCTCTGCCCACTCCCTTAACGTGCCGATATCCCTTGGTAGATTCGACCTCCTCGTGATAACATACTCTCCCAGCTCTTGCACTCGCAAATTTAGCAACCATACGTTCAGTGTGCTCATTCAGAGCATCGGAATGGCTATCCCTGTCGGAGTTGCTATCCTCATTTCATAGATGCTGCCGAATCTGTTGAGTGCCTCAAAGATGTGGGGCTGCTGTTTCGGATCTCCAGAACAGGGCTTATTGATATGAGGGCGCCTTTGCACATTCAGTTTCTAGGGAGCCAGTTCTGTTTGGGCACTAGCTCACAGTGAGTCCATTTATGGACTGTTAAAGCTTTTTGGTTAGCAGTCGTTATTTTCCCTTGGGAACAGCCTGATGTCATCTGCTTTGCTTGACAAGGAATGAATGTACAGGGCAGGAAGAACTGTGATCAGGTCTGGTGCAATAAATACTTTAATCGAGCTCAGTAGGTACACAGAGAATTAACTTCAAATCAGAGTGATCATGACAGTGATTTTGTTTACTTTCACAGCAGTAGCAATCAGCCCATTTAATCATTAACTCTTAAAAAAAATTGCCATCATATAAAAGCAACGCTTCAAAATAAACTGATTCGAGTTCATTTTTTTTTTTACTCTCCTGGTTATTTTAAATTTGTTTTACAGGAAAAAATAAAATCATTATTAATTGAAGAGCCAAAAGGTTACAATCTGAAGCCCTGACAGATTTCTCACCCACTCCCTCCCCGCCCCCCCCCAGCCATTGATAGGTTTGTACATCTAGGGGCTTAGCCCTGCAGTCAGGACACAGGGAATTCCAAGTGGACAGCCTTAGAGAAGGTATGTGTGCGCAATACGTGAAAACGTACCTTGGGTGATCTGGGGATGGGGAGAGAAAACACATTCAGTTTTGTACAAGAGCACTTCTGGATGTAGGCAGAAAGAGAAAGGGCGAAAGGAGGATTTGTGCTTCATTCACACCCGCGCGGGTTTCAATTTTTATTTTAAAACCCCAGTTGCTGGATACAGCAACCCACTCAGTTTTGCCGCAAGTAGTATTTTCTTTGCAGGATCAAAGCGGTGATCAGACTCAGACAGACGGTCGAAAGCAAGCCAAACATATACACGGAATAATTGGCCCCTTTCCTTTCGAAATTGGCACGGCCTCCTGCACAAAGATTGAGGGAGCGGAAGCGGGGGGAGGAGGGGGGGTGGGAAGAGAAAAAAAAAACACAGGAATTAACTTGCCATCTCAGTTTGCTTTGGTGATTCTTCATCTGCTCTCAAACGGATGGAAGACTAGCCCCCGCTCATTGGATAACTTTGTTTTAAAGTTACAAACTTGGCAATAATGATCAGGTTCAATCTGAGGATAACCACCAGGCTGCTCAATATTACCGGCCGTTGCATTCCAATTGCACTTCGAGAGGTGAGGGAACAATTGCAGCCCAACCTGCCCGCCTTGAGGATCAGGTGCAAAACCCAATTTTGATCTCCATGGTAACCAGCGTTGCATACTTCTTTTATTCAGTTGTGGGCCGTGAGCGTGTCTGGCTGGGCTAGCATCTGTTGCACATCCCTAGTTCCTCCTAAGAAAGGTTTGGGAGGGAACTCGAGGATTTTAACCCATCAACACTGAGGGAACAATGATATGGAACATAGAACACTACAGCGCAGTACAGGCCCTTCCGCCCTCGATGTCGCACTGACCTGTGAAACCAATCTGAAGCCCATCTAACCTATACTATTCCACTTTGAACCATATGTTTATCCAATTACCATTTAAATGCCCTTACATTGGCGAGTCTACTACTGTTGCAGGCAGGGCGTTCCACGCGCCACCTACTCTCTGAGTAAAGAAACTACCTCTGACATCTGTCCTATATCTATCACCCCTCAATTTAAAGCTATGTCACCTCATGCTCGCCATTACCATCTGAGGAAAAAAGGCTCTCACTGTCAACCCGATCTAACCCTCGGATTAGCTTATATGTCCCAATTCATCACCTCTCAACTTTCTTCTTTCTAATGAAAACAGCCTCAAGTCCCTCAGTCTTTCCTCATCAGATCTTCCCTCCATACCAGGCAACATGCTAGTAAATCTCCTCTGCACCCTTTTCAACACTTCCACATCCTTCCTATAACGCGGTGACCAGAACTGTACGCAATACTCCAAGTGCGGCCCTACCAGAGTTTTGTACAGCTGCAGCATGACCTCATGGTTCTGAAACTCAATCCCTCTCCCAATAAAAGCTAACGCACCGTATGCCTTTTTAACAACCCTAGCAAACTGGGAGGCAACTTTCAGGGATCTATGTGTATGGACACAGAGATCTCTCTGCTCATCTACACTACCAAGAATCTTACCAGAAGCCCAGTAATCTTTATTCCTGTTGCTCATTCCAAAGTGAATCACCTCACACTTCTCTGCATTAAACTCCGTTCACCACCTCTCTGCCCAGCTTTGCAGTTTATCTATGTCCCTCTGTAATCTGCAGCACCCTTCAGCACTAGCTACAACTCCACCGACCTAAGTGTCATCCACAAATTTACTAACCCATCCTTCGACACCCTGATCCAGTTCATTTATAAAAATGACAAACAGTAGTTTCGATGTTTCTAGGATTCTCTGTAGGAATTCTAGGATTCTATGCTTGGAAGGTGCTGTCTAAGGGTGGGACGTAACATGGATTGCCCTCTGAACATTTAAATTCCCTGATGCATGATAAAGTTTTCTTTTTGCCAGTATTTGATGTGCCTGGCCAACCTGCCCGAGTGAAAATGGTGGTGAACTTCTGGTACACCCACAGCACCATTCCGGGTGGACTTCCAGGATTTTGACCCTCCAACAGAGAAGGAAAGGCAACACAGCTCCAATTCAGGATGGTGCATGACTCGGAGGGGAATATGAAGTCGTTGGTCTCACCAGAAAGAGATGATTGCATCCACTGTGCAGATATAATTCCTGGAGGCTGCTGTGCTAGTTCATAAAGTACAGATGGTTGTGTTTTTTAAGACTTGTTGGTTTGAACTGTAGCAATGTTGGCTTAAATTGGTTCATTATTGGTCCATTGGGAAGGTAATGGTCTAGTGGTAATCCAGAGACCCAAATAATGTTCTGGGGACTCAGGCTCAAATCCAAATGGTGGAACTTAAAAATCAGAAGAAAATCTAGAATTAAGAATCTACTGATGATCCGGAAATCATGGTCAATTGTTGGAAAAACCCATCAAATTCACTAATGTCCTTCAGGGAAGGAAACCTGCCATCCTCACCTGGCCTGGCCTACATGTGACTCCAGACACACAGCAATGTGGTTTGTCTTAATTCCCCACTGAAATGGCCTAGCAAGCCATTCAGTTGTACCAATCGCTACAAAGTCTCGAGATATGAAACTAGATGGATCATCAGGTATCAACATAGGCATTGGAAAAGACAGGCCTGTCGACCCCGCAAAGTCCTCCTCACTAACATCTGGGGGCAAGTGACAAAACTGGGAGGGCTGTCTCACAGACTAGTCAAGCAACATCCTGACACAGTCATACTCATAGAATCATACCTTACAGCCAATGTCCCAGACACCACCATCACCATCCCTGGATATGTCCTATCCCACCGGCAGGACAGACCCAGCAGAGGTGGTGGCACAGTGAGATACAGTCAGGAGGGAGTTGTCCAGGGACTCCTCAACCTTGACTCCGGATCCCATGGAGTTTCATGGATTCAGGTTAAACAGGAGCAAGGAAACCTTCATACTGATTACTACGTACCGCCCTCCCTCAGCTGAGGAATCGGTACTCCTCCATATTGAAGAAGAATTGGAGGAAATAGAGAGGGTGGCAAGGGCACAATATGTACTATGGGTGGGGGGATTTCAATGTCCACCACCAAGAGGGACTCAGCAGCAGCAGTACGACTGATCGAGCTGGTCAGGTCCTAAAGGACAGAGCTGCTAGACTGGGTCTGCGGCAGGTGGTGAGGGAACCAACAAGAGGGAAAAACAGGCTTGTCCTCATTCTTACTAACCTGTCAGCTGCAGATATATCTGTCCATGACAGTGTCAGTGTGAGCGACTATGCACAGCCCTTGTGGAGACAAAGACCCATCTTCACATTGAGAATAACTTCCATCGCTGTGTGGCACTATCACTGTGCTCAACGGGACAGACTTCAAACAGATCGAGCAACTCAAGACTAGGCATCCATGAGGCACTGTGGGCCAACAACAGCAGCAGAACTATACCCCAGAGCAATCTGTAACCTCATGACCCAGCATATCCCCCACTCAACCATTATCACCAAGCCAGGGAATTAACCCTGGTTCAGTGGAGAGTGCAGGAGGGTAGGCCAGGAGCAGCACCAGGCAGACCTGAAGGTGAGGTGGAAGTGAGCACTGCAGATGCTGGAGACTAGAGTCGAGAATGTGGTTCTGGAAAAGCACAGCAGGTCAGGCGGCATCCGAGGAGCAGGAAAATCAATGTTTCAGGGATCAGCCCTTCATCAGGCATGAGGTGTCAACCTGGTGAAGCCACCAAACAGGGCGACTTGCATCCCAACAGCATAAACAGCAAGTGATAGACAGAGCTAAACGATTCCAAAACCAGCAGATCATCTGTGCAATTCTGCCACATCCAGGTTGTGAACGGTGGTGGACAATTAAACAACTCACTGGAGGAGAAGGCTCCACAAATATCCCCATCCTCAATGATGGAAGAGCCCAGCTCATCAGTGTGAAAGATAGGGCTGCAGCTTTCCTGGCAATCTTCAGCCAGAATTGCCGAGTGGGTGATCCATCTAGGCTTCCCCAGTGGTCTTCAGCATCACATTTCCCAGTCTCCAGCTAATTCGATTCACTCCACGTGATATCAAGAAACGGTTGGAGACACTGAATACTGCAAAGGCGATGGGTCCTGACAACACTCCGGCAATAGTCCTGAAGACTTGTGCTCCAGAATCTGCCGCTCCCCTCGTCATGCTGTTCCAATACAGTTACAACACTGGCACCTACCTGACAATGTGGAAACGTGCCCAGGTATATCCTGTACACAAATCTAATCCTGCCAATTACTGCTTCATTACTCTACTCTCAATTATCAGTAAAGTGCTGGAAGGTGTCATCAACAATGCTCTCAAGCAGTACATCCCAGCTTGGATTCCAACACTCAGCTCCTGACCTCATGCTTCAAACGTGAACAAAAGAGCTGAATTCCACAGGGAAGGTGAGAATGACATCAAAGCCACATTCAAACGAGTGTAGCATCAAGGAACCCTAGCAAAACTGGTATAAATGGGTATCAGGGGCAAACTCTCCACTGGTTAGAGTCATACTTGACACACAGGACAATGGCCATGGTCGTTGGAGGTCAGTCATCTCAGCTCCAGGACATCTCTTCAGGAGTCCCTCAGGGTAGTGTCCAAAGCCCAACCATCTTCAGCTGCTTCATCAATGAACCTTCCCTCCATTATAAGGGCAGAAGTATAAGCACTACCGCGGTTAGGTGGTAGTGTGGGGGGTTAATTAAAAAAAAGTATAACAGAAAATGTTGATTTAATCCCTACCCTCCCCTTCACTGTTTTGATCACACAGCATTGCCCTTTGATGTGAAGGGCACTGCTTGTCACTGGCCACTCGGGTGTTTCCTATCTTCCTGGTGTTGGAAATTGAATAAAGATTCGTACACTTTGTGTCTATCACTGTGTCTCACACCTGCACACACACACCATGGGGGTTGGGGAAAAAGTAAGCACTACCGCAGTTAGGCAGTAGTGTGGGGGTTAAATAAATAAAAAAGGGCAGAAGTGGGGATGTTAGCTGATGATTGCACAATGTTCAGCACCATTCCTCAGGCACTGAAGCAGTCCATGTCCAAATGCAACAAGATCTGGACAATATCCAAGCTTGGGCGAACAAATGGCAAGTAACATTCACATCACACAAATGTCAGTCTGTGACCCCCCCCCATCATCAATAAGAGACAATGTAACCACCGCCCCATGACATTCAATGGTGTCAACATCACTAAATTCCCCCACTATCAACACCCTGGGAATGTATCATTGATCAGAAACTCAAATGGCCTCATCACTTAAACACAGTGGCTATAAGAGCAGGTCAGAAGCCATGAATACTGCAGTGAGCAATTCACCTCCTGACACCCCAAGCTTGACCATCAGCTCCAAGGCACATGACAGGAGTGTGATGGAATACTCCCCACTTGCGTGGGTGGGGGCAGCCCCAACAACACTCAAGAAGCTTGACACCATCCCAGACAAAGCAACACGCTTGATTGGCAATACATCCACAAGCATCCACTCCGTCCACCACTGACGCTCAGTAGTAGCAGTGTGTACTACGTAAAAATGCACCCTCTGGCAGCACCTTCCAAACCCATTAACACTTCCATCGAGAAGGGCGAGGGCAGCAGATACGTGGGAACACCTGTGAGTTCCCCTCTAAGCCATTTATCATCCTGACTTGGAAATATATCGCCATCCCTTCACTGTCGCTGAATTAAAATCCTGGATTCCCTCCCTGAAGGCATCGTGGGTCAACTCACAGCAGGTGGACTGCAGCGGTTCAAGAAGGCAGCTCACCACCACCTTCTCAAGGGGGTAACTAGGGACGGGAAGCTGGTTCCAGCCAGAGACACCCACATCCCACAAAATGAATAAATTAAAAGATGTATTTGTTTTGAGAGGGAATAGAGAAAGTATCAAAATCGCAACTAAAAATGAGGATGAACCCATCCATGCTTGTCGGATTTTTCACACACTGGATGCCTTTTGCAGCTCCAGGAATGACAAAAAACATGCACCTGGACTCGCAACTGCCATATTGGTCAAGGTTGGAACACTGGCCTGCTATCCCTTGCGAACTGGAGCAACATTTAGGAATCTTTGCTAAACAAATAATGTCCCTATTTGGAGTGCCACCAGAAGATGGGATTCTTCCGAGCAGTGGGTGCTGGCAGCACCGAGGACAGTCACATCCACACATGATCCAATAAGCCAACCTCTATGGGTCTGACCCATAAGGTAAGATTGTCTAATACTTACCCAAACACAGAGCAGGTCAAGAGATTGTACAGGATACTGTTAACTCCACTTCGTATCCCCTTAGCACTGCTGCCTCCAGCCGGGTATACCTCACCCATCTTTTCCAAATGCAATCATCCACCACTCCATCATCAGAATCCCTCACATTTCTGACTGAAACAACCAACTATATGTGGCCTAATATCCAAGCTATTCCAAAATCAATATTCAGCTTTCCCAATCCAATGTTCCACACTTGCAGACCCAATATCTCATCCATTCTTGAACCAATTGCCCTCTAATTCTAATCCAACAGCCCATCCTTTCCCAATTTATGAGCTCATCATTAACAAACTGATGTTGCACTCCCCTCATCATCAAGTATCCCACTCATCCCCCGCATCACAGTTCCCAATCCAACATCCCACTCATTCCAGGACCAATCATCCACCCTTTTTGACCGAATTAACCAATTTTTGTAAACAAATCACTGAATCAATCCCAATCCAGCATGCCTCCCTAATCCTGAGCCAATTGCCTATTTTTCCTAAACCAATGGCTCACACTTTCCAGTATCCACTGCAACTCCTATGGCGGTCTTGGGTAGTAAGGCATTATGGGTGGAGCTGAGAAATAAGAAGGGTACAGTTACATTGTTGGGACTGTATTACAGACCTCTCAACAGTGAGCGTGAGGTAGAAGAACAAATAGGTAAACAGATTACGAATAGATGTAGAGACAATAGGGTAGTGGTGATGGGAGATTTTAAATTTTCCCAACATTGACTGGGATACACTTAACGTCAGAGGTCTGGATGGAGTAGAATTTGTACGAAGCATCCAGAAGAGTTTTCTAGAGCAGTATGGCAATAGTCCGACGAGGGAAAGGGCCATATTGGACCTGGTACTGGGGAATGAGTCAGGACAGGTGGTAGAAGTTGGGGATTTCTTTGGGAACAGTGACCACAATTCTGTAAGTTTTACAATAATCGTAGAGAAAGAAGAGAGTGGTTCTAAGGGAAGAGTGGTAAACTGGGCCAAGGCCAATTATATCAAAATTAGGCAGGAGCTGGGAAATATGGATTGGACACAGCTATTTGAAGGGAAGTCCTCATTTGAGATGTGGGAGGCTTTCAAAGATAGGTTAAGACAGTGCAGGTTAGGAATGTGACGTTGAAGGCAAAGGATAGGAAGGGCAAGATTTGTGAACTGTGGGTGACAGGAGAAATTGTACGACTAGCCAAGAGGAAAAGGGAAGCATACATAAGGTCTAGGCAGCTAAGAACAGAATGGGACCTGGTGGAATATTGGAAGAGTAGAACAAGTCTTAAACAAGGAATCAAGCGGGCTAAAAGAGGTCATGAAATAGCTTTAGTCAGGAGAATAAAGGAGAATCCCAAAGCATTTTACTCTTATATAAGAAGCAAGTGGGTAACTAGAGAAAGGATTGGTACACTAAAAGATAATGAAGGAATGCTGTGTGCTGAATCTGAGAGAATGGGTGAGATTCTGAATGATTACTTTGCATCAGGGTTCACTGAGGAGAAGAACATGATGAATCTTGAGATTAGAGATAAAAGTTTGATTGGTCTGGATCACGTTGGCATAAGTAGGGAAGATGTGTTGGGTAGGCTAGAGGTTATTAAGGTGGACAAATCCCCAGGACCGGATGAGATCTATCCCAGGTTGCGAGAGGAAATAGCTGGGCCCCTGACAGATATCTTTGTGGCATCCTTAAACACAGGTGAGGTGCTGGAGGACTGGAAGGTTGCTCATGTTGTCCCCCTGTAAAAGAAGGGTAGTAGGGACATTCCGGGTAACTACAGACCAGTGAGCCTGACGTCAGTGGTGGGAAAGTTGCTGGAGAGGGTACTGAGTGATAGGATCTATTTATATTTAGAAAAGAATGAGCTTATTAGTGATAGACAACATGGTTTTGTGCCAGGGAGATCGTGTCTTACTAACTTGATAGAGTTCTTCGAGGAAGTGACCAAGTTGTTAGATGAAGGAAGGGCTGTTGATGTCACAAGCATGGACTTTAGTAAGGCGTTTGGTAAGGTTCCCCATGGTAAACTAATGGAGAAAGTGAAATCATATGGTGTGCAGGGTGTTCTAGCTAATTGGATAAAGAACTGGTTGAGCAACAGGAGACAGAGAGTAGTAGTTGAAGGGAGTTTCTCAAAATGGAGAAAGATGACCAGTGGTGTTCCACAGGGGTCAGTGTTGGGGCCACTGTTGTTTGTAGTATACATAAATGATCTGGAAGAGGGCACTGTTAGTGGAGTTGCAGAAAGTATAAGGGACTGTCAGAGAATACAGGAGGATATAGATAGACTGGAGTGTTGGGCAGAAAAGTGACAGATGGTTTTCAATCCAGAAAAATGTGGGGTGATTCATTTAGGCAAGACTAATTCTCCAGCGAATTATACAATGAATGGAAGAGCCTTGGGAAAAGTTGATGGGCAGAGAGATCTGGGAGTGAAGGTCCATTGTACCCTGAAGGTTGCTGCACAGGTGGATAGGCATATAGTATGCTTGCCTTCATCGGACGGGGTATTGAGTATAAGAGCTGGCAAGTCATGTTAACATTGTACACGACATTGGTTCAGCCGCATTTAGAATACTGTGTACAGTTCTGGTCGCCACATTACCAAAAGGATGTGGACACTTTGGAGAGGGTGCAGAGAAGGTTTACGAGGATGTTGCCAGGTATGGAAGATGCTAGCTATGAAGAGAGGTTGAGTAGGTTAGGTTTGTTTTCATTAGAAAAAAGGAGATTGAGGGGGGACCTAATTGAGGTTTACAACATCATGAAGGGTATAGACAGGGTGGATAGAGATAAGCTTTTTCCCAGGGTGAAGGAGTCAATAACAAGAGGTCACTCTTTCAAGGTGAGAGGTGGAAAGTTTAAGGGGGATACACGTAGCAAGTACTTCACACAGAGGGTGGTGGGAGTTTGGAACGTGTTGCCAGCAGAGGTGGTAGAGGCAGGCATGGTAGATTCATTTAAGATGCGTCTGGATAAATGCTTGAGTAGGTGGGGAGTAGAGGGATACAGATGCTTAGGAATTGACCAACAGGTTTAGACAGTACATTTGGGTCGGCTCAGGCTTGGAGGGTCATAGGGTCTGTTCCTGGGCTGTAAATTTTCTTTGTTCTTTGTTCCTTCCTAATTATCCACCCTTCCTGGTCCAGCACCACATATACTCTTGAATCAACGCCCACCTTTCCTGATCCAATAATCCACCCACTCCCAAAGCAATTGTCCACCCTGGTCAATATAACTGGTGGACTTTACCAGTTTCCTCATTTCCCCTCCCCTCACCTTACCCCAGTTCCAACCTTCCAGCTCAGAACTATCCTCATGACCTGTCCTACTTGCCAATCTCCCTTCCCACCTATCCACTCCACCCTACTCTCTGACCTATCACGTCCATCCCCACCCCCATTCACCTATTGTACTCTATGCTACTTTCTCCTCACTCCCACCCCCCTCTCATTTATCTCTCCACTCTGCAGGCACCCTGCCTCTATTCCTGATGGAGAGCTTTTGCCCAAAACGTCGATTTTCCTGCTCCTCGGATGCTGCCTGACCTGTTGTGCTTTTCCAGCACCACACTGATCTGAACTCTGGTTTTCAACATCTGCAGTCCTCACTTTTGCCCAGCCAATATAACCTCCCACTCTAAGAACCTCCTGTTCACAGGATAATTAACCACTCTTTCCAGTACAAATTCCCAATTTCCCAAAACAATCGATCACACTTTATGATCCACCACCTTTTCTAAAATGGGTTATTTCACAGTATCTGGACACCCCTAGTGAAACCACAATACCTTCCCTACTTTTCTCCTTAGAAGTGGGGTAGTGAGCTGCCTTTTCAAACAATTGCATTCCTTAGGATGCAGGAAAATTACAAATGCTGAGAGTTAGGGTGCTATAGGATATTTGACCCAGTCATAATGAATGAGCCACGACATGGTTTCAGATCAAGATTATATGTGACTTGGAGAACTTGCAGATGTTCCCATGGATCTGTAGCCCTGGTCCTTTAGGTGGTGGACACCTCAGGTTTGGAGGGTGCTGTCGAAGGAGTCTGTGTGCATCCTGAAGATGGCTCACGCTGCTGCCTTGTGCACCAGTGGTAAACAAACTGAACATTTAAGTGATGAATGGGGGTCTGATCTCGCGGACTGCATTACCTTGGATGTCCTTGGGGCTCTTTGAGTTGCACGCAACAAGGAAAATGGGGAGTACTCCTTCATACCCCTGACATCTGCCTTGCAAATGGGCAGCACAGGCTTTGTGAAATCAGGAAGTGAGTTACACCATGCACAACTCCCCAGCCTTTGGGTGTACAACATCATTTATGTGACTTGCCCCATTCAGAATCTGGTCATTGCTAATCCCCAGGATGTTGGCAGTGGAGGATTCAGTGGCTGTAATGGCATTTAATACCAAGGTGGTGTGGTTAGATTCGCTCTTGCATATTGCCATTGCTTGGCACTTGAGTGGTGCTAATGTTACTTACCACCATCCCCAATTCCAAGGGAAGGCAATGGCCTAGTGGTATTATCATTGAATTGTTAATCTAGAGGCCCATATAATGTTCTGACCTGGGTTCAAATCCCACTATGGTGGAATTTGAATTCAATAAAATTCTGAAACTGAGAACCTAATGGTGACCATGAATCCATTGTCATGGGCGAGAAAATCCATCTGGTTCACTAATACCATTTAGGGAATGGAATTGCCATCCTTACCTGATCTGGGCTCCATGTGACTCCAGCAATATGGTGGATTCTGAACCATTTTCTGAGCAATGAGGGACAGACAATAAAGGCTGGCCTAGCCAGAGATGTGTAAGAATGAATGAAAAGAAAATTGAATAGCTATCCTCCCAGAAGCTTAATGACTTTCCCGCTCAGTTGAGTTTCTCAACTCAACTGCCTAACATTCCACACTTCCTTTTCCAATATTCCACACTCCATTCCATGACTCCTAGGGCTCGGTGGTTAGTGCTGCTGCCTCACAGCGGAGGAGAAAGTGAGGACTGCAGATGCTGGAGATCAGAGTCGAGAGTGTGGCGCTGGAAAAGCACAGCAGGTCAGGCAGCATCCGGGATGAAGGGCTTATGCCTAAAACATCGATTCTCCTGCTCTTCAGATGCTGCCTGACCTGCTACGCTTTTCCAATGTCACCCTTTCAACTGCTTCCTCACAGCTCCAGGTTCCATCGTCGGGTGACAGTCTGTGCACACTCTCCCCACATCGGCGTGGGTGTCCTAAGATGCGCAGGTCAGGGTGGATTGGCCAGGCGAAACTGCCCATAGTGTGCAGCGATGTGCAGGCGAGGTGGATGAGCTATAGGAAACGTAGGGTGACAGGGATTAGGTAGGAGATGCAGTTGGTCTAGGGTGGGATGTTCTTCGGAGGGCGGGTGCGTGTGGACTTGATGGGCTGAATAGCCTGCTTCCACACTGTAGGGTATTGTACGATTCGCCCGCCCCCATCCTCCCCAACCACCCCATCCCCAAGCCAATTGGCGCTGCCGGCTCACTTACCTAGTGTGCCACGGGCCGGACCTTCCATTCGGCTGTGCCAGTGGCTCGGGGGGCCTTGCCAGCTCTGCTGAGGGAGAGCCCGTGGTTCAACCCCGCCGTGTCCCGGGCCAGGATTCGCACCTTGTGCGCCCAATCGCGAAAGTACCCCAATTTCTAGGCCCACAGTCAGGGAAAAAGTATGCGGAGATGCTATGGCCACGGCTTGTACAGATCGCGACCCGCGGTGGGTGGGTGGGGGTAGAGGAGGGTAGGAATATTAAAGGATCGAGGTGGGAAAAGCAACACACCGAGTGAGCTGGCCGGAAACACTATGGGTCCCTGGGAGAGATGAGCGGCCTTGACTTTACTCTCCATGGATCGCAGCTCCCGCTTCCTCCGGGTCGGCACACAACCCCGCTCACACCGGTTGGGGGAGGAGTTGGAGTGACACAGGATGAGGTCGCAGAAGATGTAGACCTGCGGGAAGTCCTCGAACTTGAACACGTGGAAACTGAAACGCTGCTTCCTGAGGTCGTTGGTCTTGTAGGTCCTGAACGTCTCGTCGTTGACGCAGCTGCAACACAAGGAGAAACTGAGCGTTAACATTCGGAGGTGTCTCTCACGGTGGGCTAGAGGTCTCTTCAACCCAGGCTGGTCAACCCCACCCTCCCGTTGGTTACGTTGAGAGGGAGGGAGACCAGGTGGGTTGTGAATAGAAACAGAATTTCAACCGATCTGTGGAGGCAAAGCAGACTGACCACTTTGAGCCCGTCTTCAGAACTTACAGTAGCCAGAAACAGTATTTTCTAGCTATGAAGAGAGGTTGAGTAGAGTCATAGAGATGTACAGCACAGAAACAGACCCTTCCGTCCACCCTGTGCCAACCAGATATCCCAGCCCAATCTAGTCCCACCTGCCAGGACCCAGCCCAACCTCTCCAAACCTTTCCTATTCATATACCCATCCAGATGCTTTTTGAATGTTGTAATTGTACCAGCCTCCATCACTTCCTCTGGCAGCTCATTCTATACACATACCACCCTCTGTGTGAAAAGGTTACCCCCTTAGGTCCTTTTATGTCTTTCCCCTCTCACCCTAAACCTATGCCCTCTAGTTCTGGACTCCCCCACTCCAAGGAATAGACTTTGTCTATTTACCCTATCCATGCCCCTCATAATTTTGTAAACCTCTATAACGTCGCCTCTCAGCCTCCGACGCTCCAGGGAAAACAGTCCCAGCATATTCAGCCTCTCCCTAGAGCTGAAATCCTCCAACCCTGGCAACATCCTTGTAAATCTTATCTTAACCCTTTCAAGTTTTACAACATCTTCCGTTAGGAAGGAGACCAGCATTGCATGCAATATTCCAACAGTGGCCTAACTAATGTCCTGTACAGCCACCACATGATGTCCCAGCTCTTGTACTCCACACTCTGACCAAAAAAGGAAAGCATACCAAATGTCTTCTTCACTATCCTATCTACATGTGACTCTATTTTCAAGGAGCTATGAATCTGCACTCCAAGGTCTCTTTGTTCAGCAACACTCCCTAGGACCTTACAATTAAGTGTATAAGTCCTGCTAAGATTTGCTTTCCCAAAATGTAGCACCTTGCATTTATCTAAATTAAACTCCATCTCCCACTCCTCAGCCCATTGGCCTATCTGATCAAGATCCGGTTGTAATCCGATGGAACCTTCTTTGCTGTCCACTACACCTCCAATTTTGGTGTCATCTGCAAACTTACTAACGATACCTCTTATGCTCACATCCAAATCATTTATACAAAAGACAAAAAGTAGTGGACCCGATACTGATCCTTGTGGCACTCCACTGGTCACAGGCCTCCAGTCTGAAAAACAACCCTCCACCACCACCCTCTGGCTTCTACCTTTGAGCCAGTTCTGTATCCAAATGGCTAGTTCTTCCTGTATTCCATGAGGTCTAACCTTGCTAACCAGTCTCCCATGGGGAACTTTGTCGAATGCCTGACTGAAGCCAATACAGATCACGTCTAACGCTCAGCCCTCATCAATCCTCTTTGTTACTTCTTCAAAAAACTCAACCAGGTTTGTGAGACATGATTTCCCACGCACAAAGCCATGTTGGCTATCCCTAATCAGTCCTTGCCTTTCCACATATATGCACATCCTGTCCCTCAGGATTCCCTCCAACAACTTGCCCACCATCAACATCAGGCTCACCAATCTACAGTTCCCTGGTTTGTCCTTACCACCCTTCCTAAACAGTGGCACCACGTTAGCCAACCTCCAGTCTTCCGGCACCTCACCTGTAACTATCGATGATCCAAATATCTCAGGAAGAGGCCCAACAATCACTTCCCTAGCTTCCCACAGTGTTCTAGGGTACAACGGATCAGGACCTGAGGATTTATCCACTTTTATGCATTTCAAAACATCCAGCACTTCCTCCTCTTTAATATGGACATTTTTCAAGACATCACCGTCCATTTCCCTACATTCTATATCTTTCATGTCCTTCTCCACAGTAAACACTGATGCAAAATATTTGTTTATTATCTCCCCCATCTCCTGTGACTCGACACAAAGGCCGCCATGCTGATTTTTGAGGGGCCCTATTCTCTCCCTTTTGGCCTTAATGTATTTGTAAAAACCTTTTGAATTCTCATTAACCCTATTTGCCAAAGCTATCTCATGTCACCTTTTTGCCCTCCTGATTTCCCTCTTAAGTATACTCCTACTTCCTTTATACCCTTCTAAGGATTCACTTGATCTATCCTGTCTATACCTGACATATGCTTCTTTCTTTTTCTTAACCAAACCCTCTATTTCTTTAGTCATCCAGCATTCCCTATACCTACCAGCCTTCCCTTTCACCCTGACAGGAATATACATTCTCTGGATTCTTGTTATTTCATTTCTGAATGCTTCCCATTTTCCAGCCATCCCTTTACCTGCAAACATCTGCCCCCCCAATCAGTTTTTGAAAGTTCTTGCCTAATACCATCAAAATTGGCCTTTCTCCAATTTAGAACTTCAACTTTTAGATCTGGTCTATTCTTTTCCATCACTATTTTAAAACTAATAGAATTATGGTCGCTGGCCCCAAAGTGCTCCAAAACTAATAGAATTATGGTCACTGGCCCCAAAGCGCTCCCCCACTGACACCTCAGTCACCTGTCCTGCCTTATTTGCCAAGACTAGGTCAAGTTTTGCACCTTCTCTAGGAGGTACATCCACATCCTGAAGCAAAAACATTTATTGTACATGCTTAACAAATTCCTCTCCATCTAAACCCTTAACACTATGGCAATCCCAGTGTACGTTTGGTAAGTTGAAGTCCCCTACCATAACCACTCTATTATTCTTACAGATAACTGAGATCTCCTTACAAATTTGTTTCTCAATTTCCCTCTGACTATTAGGGGGTCTATAATACAATCCCACTAAGGTGATCATCCCTTTCTTATTTCTCAGTTCCACCCGAATAACTTCCCTGAATGTATTTCCGGGAATAACCTCCCTCAGTACAGCTGTAATGCTATCCCTTATCAAAAACACCACTCCCCCTCCTCTCTTGCCTCCTTTTCTGTCATTCCTGTAACATTTGTATCCTGGAACATTAAGCTGTCAGTTCTTCTCATCCCTGAGCCATGTTTCTGTAATTGCTATGCTATCCCAGTCCCATGTTCCTAACCATGCCCTGAGTTCATCTGTCTTCCCTGTTAGGCCCTTGCATTGAAATAAATGCAGTTTAATTTATCAGTATTACCTTGTTCTCTGCTTTGTCCCTGCCTTTCCTGACTGTTTGACTTGCTCCTTTTCCCAACTGTACCAGTCTCAGATTGATCTCTTTCCTCACCATCTCCCTAGGTCCCACCTACCTACCTTACTAGTTTAAATCCTCTCGAGCAGCTCTAGCAAATCTCCCTGCCATTATAATAGTCCCCTTCCAATTCAGATGCAATCCGCCCTTCTTGTACAGGTGATGTCTACCCCAGAAGACATTCCAATTTTGTTAGTTCTTTTATTGAGTTTGGTGGGGGGGGGGGGGGGTGAATGGACAGTTGGAATGGGAGGGGAGAGACAGAGACAGAGAGAGAGAAGACAGACATAGGGATGCTTGATGATCAATTGAGGAAGAAGATAATGGGGACTATGAGTGGGTCAAATGGCTTGGGATCCACTGAAAGCAGCCCATGTCAATCCAGGGCTTGGGGTATGGGAGCGAATTAAGGAGATGGTAGGAGGGTGTTACTTGCACTTCGATCACTGCTCACCATGTGATCTCCTGTACATTGGGAGTCACAGTGTGGAAGTGTCAGTGTTGGACTGGAGTGGACAAAGTTAAAAATCACACAACACCAGGTTATAGTCCAACAGGTTTATCTGAAAGCACTAGCTTTCTGAGCACTGTTCCTTCGCCAGGTAGCAGTACTGCAAAAGCTTGTACTTCCAAATAAACCTGTTGGACTATAACCTGGTGGTGTGTGATTTTTAACTATGTTGGGAAGGGGAAATGCAGATGGGGTGGACCACTTTGGAGAACACCCACATTCTGTAAAAGTGATTCCAAGCCTCCACTTGCCTATCATTTCAAAACGCCACCCTGTCCCCTGGCCAACACACCCACCCTGTCCCCTGGCCAACACGCCCACCCTGTCCCGTGACCAACACACCACTCTGTTCTCTGGCCAACACACCATCCTAGTCCCCTGGCCAACACACCATCCTAGTCCCCTGGCCAACACACCATCCTAGTCCCCTGGCCAATACGCCCACCCTGTTCCCTGGCCACCAGACCACCCTGTTCCCTGGCCACACACCACCCTGTTCCCTGGCCAACATCTCTGCCTCGGGTCTGCTGCAGCGCTCCAGTGAAGCTCAGTGCAAGCTGGAAGAGCAGCATCGCATTTTCCTGTTCGGGACCCTGCAGCCTTCAGGACTCAATATGGCGTTCAATAATCTTAGAACCTGAACACCTCCATCGATGTCCTTTCTCCACTCCCTACTCCAGGCCCTGTATTGACACAGGCTGCGATCAGCAAAGCCGACCCATTTCACCCACTCATAGACCCCACGATCAGCTTTTCTTCCTCCCTGGCTTACCATCGACCATCCCTTATAGAAAGAGGATGGGGTGGGTAGTGGGACAAAGAGGATGGGGGGTGGTGGGACAAAGAGGATGGGGTGGTGGTGGAGCAAAGAGGATGGGGGGGTGGTGGAGCAAAGAGGATGGGGTGGGTGGTGGGACAAAGAGCATGGAGGGGAGTGGGGCAAAGAGGATGGGGGCTGGAGGTGGGACAAAGCAGAACAGGGGACTGAGTTGGATGGTCAGCATCCACGGTGTTTGTTTTTTGATTTGCATCCCGAGCGAGCGAGCGAGGAGAGGCGGCACCGTCCGTTGCACGGTCAGGTCCGCGGAGGAGGTCCCGGCGGCATTTACCCGTTCTGGAGAATGACGTACGGCGCGTGGTTGGAATTGAGCATCGGCGCAGACAGGCAGGTGTCGGTGAAGATCTGCACCCCTGTGTCGGTCGTCTCCGCCTCCATCTGCACAAACAGCGTGTCGTTCAGCTCAGCCTGGTAAGGGAACTGCGCGATGGGGTCGTTGAAATTGATGGAGCGGAAGAAGCGAAAGGATACGTTATAGTGGCCGAAGCGGACCAGGTGATTGGTCTGCAGCATGAAGCCCATGGTGATGCTCTCGTTCAGCGACATCTCGCATTTCAGCTCGATCTCCAGCCGGTGAATGGGAGTGCGAGGAATACTGCCGTACACCCTGTTCATGTACACTATCTTTCCAGTTTCGTTCTGCAACAATGACAAAAACAGGATGGTCACTCAATGTTCAAATAGTATTGAAGCAAGAATTTTTTTTTTAAAATAGGGTATATACTCGTGTAAGCGTCGAATTTTGTAGACTACATTTTAAGGTTAAATTTATGGGGTCAACTATTACATGGGTACTACTGTCGAGGGGCTGAAGTTCATGCCCGTCAATTGACAGCTAGACTAGAATCCCGGAGCAGTGGGACAGTCAACAGAATGGTGTCCCAGAGCAGAGTGGGATGGCTGGCAGAAAGGATTCCCAGAGTGGAGTGGGACGGCCATACAAAAAGTGAATACTAATTATACTTAAGAAATCCGAAGCCCAATGTCAGGGTGAATTATGAGAAGAACTGGGGTCGACTTTTACACGAGCTATATGGAAAATACCAGATTTATTTTGGCCAAAAATAGGGGGTCAACTTTTACATCAGATTGACTTTTACTTGAATATATACGGTAAGTGTCTCATGGGATGTTGGGCTGGGCCAGTATGTAATGCCTTTCACCTGTTGCCCTTGGAGAAGGTGGTGGGAGGCTGGGTGATGATACTATGCCTTCAACAGGTGTGTTTTGTCCTGGGTGCTTATTTTAAGGAGATAAGTGGTAAGCTGTCTACTCAGAGACACTAGAGTAAACGATTTGTGAGGCCTTAGGTTTTTTTTAAAAGTTGAAACAATAGAAGCAGCCTGAATGGGTGGAGTCAAGTTCCCACACAACCAGGATTTCTTAGTTTTTAGTTTTTCCATGGGGTCTTGAAGCTGGATGTAGAAGCTGGGTTTTTTTCTCAGCTTTTACAGTGAAAAGCTGGGGAGGGTGTTCTCTTCCTGCTGCTTGAATGTGAGACAACCTGTTTTTTTCTGAATTTGCCTTAGCTGATGGTGTGTTGATGGGATGTTATTACACTGGAACATTTACTGTTTACCACAGGTAGTCCTTCCATAATGTGATGGTTGCGTTCTTGTGCAACTCTGCATTGTAGAAAACTCGTGCTTAAAGTGTTGCCGATGTAATCACATTACAGCCAACACACGTTTTAAAAGTTTGCACTTTTAGAAACATCGTCCCCAATTTGTCAATCGCATTACAGGAAATTTGTGTTAACAAAATGTGTGTTATAGTAGAACAACCTGACGTTGAATAATCTGTTATGTTAACATTTCCAATAGAGTTGAGTTATTCCAATTCCTCCTTCATTTTATTGTATTTTAACTGCAGTGGATGGAGAAGGTGAGTTTTGCTTCCGATCTGGTAATTTGACCCATCAAATTGCATTCAGAATGCAAAACGCCTGGCACTGGCCTTTAACATAAGAAGTTAGGATCAAGGCTATCTTCTTCATATATTTTGAGAGGGTTTGGTCTGGTCCATAACAGTTGCCTTCCTGAACTGCTGAGGTACGGTTCTATCAATAACATGGGGTGAAAAAATAATTCCACACATATAAGGACACAAAGCCCTTGTTTGGTTTCTCATTTAAGTTGGATTTGCTCAACGTGGTAGTCAGCATGTTCCTAACCAACCCGTTCAGAGATGTTATTACACACCTTTGGAGAAATGGGACTTGAAGCCAGGTTCGACCTGACTCAGAGGGACTGCTAGCCCAGGGCTGCTCACACATATAAACAGCAGCTGGTGGACTCAAGTTAGCGGAGTCCCAGCCATGTCTTGTGCTGGCTGGAACCAGTTCGAACTGGCTCAGCTCCGAGGAATGACGTAAGGTATAAATCCTGATTTGGTGGGACGGCCACTGAGACATTCCTCATGGTGGCTTTGGGGTGAAAAGGCACAGTCTCGCCTGATAACCAGAACCATTGAGAAGTCAAGACACCGCAGTTTGGGAAGGTAAAGAGAAAGGATTGCAATGAAGGATTTCGGGTGTGCCAGCAGCAAAACCTCGCAAATTATGGAGGAGCCTGCACTTGGAAGTATGGAGATTGCACCCAGTACATGGAGAATGGCCTGACCACCATGAGCTCCTCTTCTCAAGTATTGGCTTTTGAAGTCTTTGACTGCTCATTTCAGTCGGTGAACGCATAGATTTTAGTCCTGTATGAATTGCATGCCTTTTTTTTAAACCCTTTCTTAACCAAACGGTGTGAATTATATCTCTCTTTTAACTGAACTAATAAAGTTAGTGGTCAGTTGATACAGATTTGACTCTCCTTCCTCTTTGTGCCAAGCCAATAACTGTTGCTGAGAGTGGTGACCAGGTAACACTAACACTGCACCGTGACAGCCCACTCAATGTGGTCACCAGTCATGACAGGGCCCATGAATGAATAATCAAGCCACTGAGGCAGGGGTTAGGGCATTCCAATTGGCTTCAACTGTCCCTGTGTGAAAAGGGACAAACCTGCTGTGCGCCCGGCTGTGCAGTAAATGCTGCGAGGTGATGTGTGGAGCCATTGTGTAAACTGGAAGGCAGGGCTTTTGTGGTGCAGTGGCAATGACTCTACCTCTGGACCAAGAAGTCTGGGTATAAGTCCCACCTGCTCCAGAGGTGTATCATTAACATCGCTGAGCAGGCTGCTGAGAAAATATCTCTAAGGCCCTGTCAGCCGAAGAGGTGCCAAAAAAACGCAATGTCTGAACCTAATCGGTCGCTCTCAAATTGCAGCCGCGTACCACTTGCCACTGTGGGCTAGGAGGATGACATCATTGGGCCAGGGATCAAAGATTAATGCCGTATGGACTTAGGTTCAAATCTGAGGCATGAGCACATTAGCTTTTTCTTGAAATAAACACGTTTGCCTTTTAAAATAGAATCTGACAAACTTGTTGTGGAGTCACCCACCATGGAAACAGACCCTTCGGTCCAACCACTCCATGCCCACCGCAATCCCAAACTAAACCAGTTCCACCTGCCTGCTCCTGGCCCATATCCCTCCAAACCTTTCCTATTCACGTACGTATCAAAATGTATTTTAAACATTGTAACTGTACCCGCATCCACCACTTCCTCTGGAGGGTCATTCCACACACCAACCACTCTCTGTGTAAAGAAATTGCCCCTCTTTTCTTTTAATTTATTTTTTTTTAAGTTGCTCTCCTCTCACCTTAAAAATATGTCCCCTTGTCTTCAACTCCTCTGCCCTAGGGAAAAGACACCTGCCTTTCACCTTATCTAAACCCCTCATGATTTTACAAACCTCTATAAGGTCATCCCTCAGCCTCTTGCACTCTAGTGAAAAAGTTCCAGCCAATCCCTGTATCCCTGGCAACATCCTGGTAAATCTCTCCTGAACCTACAAGAGGGGTCATTTGATTTTTTTGTCATTTCAACAACCTAACGAGCTTTCTGGAATGTTCCATGATGATTGTCAGGGATCTGCCTCGATGTGTGAAAATAGCACTTCCCTGTGGGGTTTGCAGCTGCTATTTTTCCCTGTGTGTGGAGCCTTTTCTGTGCCTCTTGCAGAGAAGGGTGTTGGGACTGGTTCCGCCCGGGCCGAGTACTGGTGGTGGTCCTTTTGGCATACACCGACAATGTGCTTCTGATGCTCACCCAACCCGGCTGACCTGGGGAGGATGTGCAAGTGCCAGGCCATGAGCTGGGCGGCATCTTCCGCTGGATCGACTGGGTCAAATGTTCCAGGCTCCTGGTCGGCATGTTGTGAGTGGACTTTCTGCCGAGGGTTCAGCTGGAGTACCACCCATCTCCTCTACCTGGGGTTCTACCTCAGCCTGGCTGAGGAATCCTGGCCGACGAACTGGCAGGAGCTGAAGGCCAAAGTCTCGGCTCACCCAGGCCGCTGGTAGGTCTGCTCCGAGTGCTGCCCATAAACCAGCTGGTGGCTGCCATGCTGTGGTACCAGCTGGTCCCTTTGGATCCCCCCTCTTGGTTTTGTAGCTGACATCCAGAGAACGTCGATCGACTTCTTCTGGGACAAAAAGATGCACTGGGTCGCTGCGCAGGTCCTGAGTCTCCCTATTGAGGAGGGCGGTCAGTCGCTGGTGTGCGTCCGCACCCAGGTCACGACATTCTGCCTTCAGACCTTGCAGCGATAGCTTTACGTTGAGCCTCCTTCTAGGTGGTGCGCCCTGGCGAGGTAACTTTTCTGCCAGGTGCATAACCTCAACTACGACACGCAGCTCCTGTTCATCGACTGTAACTGTTTGGAGGTCGCCCTCAGGACATTGCCTGTCTTTTACCAGGACCTGATCATTGTCTGGAACGTGGCCCACTCGCATCAGGGAGCGGTAACCCAGGAATCCTCACCTTGTGTAATGTTTTGTTCAATATACGGTGACACAGTAAGGAGACACCATTGTGTATATACTTTAGTATTCACTTTCTCCATCACCAGGAAAACACTCATGTGGCCTACTGAACATTAGTAAGCACATCCTGTCAAGGGCAATGCTGTCATTAAAATGTTGTGATGGGGGAGTTAGGTAGAGAGAGGGAGGGGACTAACTCAGAATAGAGTAGGAGAGGGAAATGAAGCCCTCCATCCCTCACCATGCCCAACTCTCCCTAAAGGCATCAAGAGCATCGATGGGCACCTTGTGCTGCCTCTCCAGTGAGACTGGGCTCGAATGTAACCACGGAAGGAGGTGAAGGCAGAGATGACCGCAGGAAGGGCGTGGCTGCAGGGTGGGGGGGATGAGGGTAAGCAGGGTCTGGGATGTGCTGGGTGGTGGGGGCTTCGGCACAAATTGGCACGCAGGGTGCCCTGAAAGGGTGGGCACCGGTAGAAGGATGCTTAGGTGTGCGGTGAGAGCCCATTCGTGAGGATGTACTTCATGCCTGGACCTGCCACTCATGGGAGTCTGCGCCCCACATGCTGGGCCCCCTCTGGAAACACACATCGTCTCTCCCTCTCTCTTTCTCTCTCTCTGCCTGTCTTAGGGAAGCAAAATTCTGGGCTCTGTATGGACTGCTGCTGAACACCATTCACCTCCTCCCCTCCACCCAGCGCCCGGACACGCCTTGGCATGCCCGTTTACAGCCGGGGATCACTCAGTTTTGGGGGAAGGGGGGGCACTCCACAGGAGTCCTCCTGCTTTCCCTTGGGGAACCGGGGTGTTGCACACAGCAGTCACTTCTAAACTGCGGCTGAGTCGTAGACTGTGTGACCACGCGGGTATTGGATGTGGGCATTTGTGCCCCCTTTTTAGTTACCTGTGGGTTGCACTTCAGCCCCACGCTCCTGATCTTTGGGTGCCCAGCGTGGAGGGGTGTGGGCAGGTTGGAGGAGCTCCTCATGGGTTTGCTCCTGGGCAATAAGACAAGTTCAGGCAGCCAGGCTATGGAGGGGGGTCATATCTGTTGTCTGCTTGCGCCCCTTCTGTGGTTACGTTCGATCCCCGGTCTCAGTGGAGGGGGAAGCACTTCACTTCACTCTACAACCCTATTTTGATTTAATCCCCTCCCTTCCTCTCCCTGACTGCCCCACCGTCACATTTTAATGACAGCATTGCCCTTGACAGCATGTGTGTATTAATGTTCAGTAGTCCACATGGGTGTTTTCCTGGTGATGAAAAAAGTGAATACTAAAGTATACACACAATGGTGTCTCCTTACTGTGTGACCATGAATTGAACAAAATGTTACAGAAAGCCACGGATGATTTGGGGAAAATATAAGCATTACTGCTGGGGCCTCTTGGATTCAGTTGTAGTTGTAGAGTCAGAGCTGTCCAGCACGGAAACAGACCCTTCAGTGCAACTCATCCATACCGACCAGATATCCGAAATGAAACTGACCTCATTTGATCTGTACCCTCTAAACCCTTCCTATTCATATACCCATCCAAGTGCCTTTTAAATGTTGTAACTGTTCCAGCCTCCACCACTTCCTCTGGCAGCTCATTCCATACACACACCACCCTCTGTGTGAAAAAGTTGCCCCTCAGGTCCCTGTTAAATCTTTCCCCTCTCACCCTAAACCCATGCCCTCTAGTTTTGATCTTCGCTGCACTGGGGAGAGAAAATTTTGGCTATTCACCCTATCCATGCCCCTCATGGTTTTATAAACTTCTGTAAGGTCACCCCTGAGCCTCCGACACTCCAGGGGAAAGAGCCCCAGCCTCTCCGTATATCTCAAACGCTCCAACCCCGGGCAAAGTCCTTGTGATTTTTTTTTTCTGCACCCTTTTAAGTTTAACAACAGTCATGTGGGGAGAAAGAAAACAAATAAATTGTGGCCCCCTGGGAGTCCTCTTGTGATGCAACAAAGATAGCAGAGCAAATAGAAAAGACAAGCTTTCTGGAAAGTTCCATGATGACGGAAAGGGATCTCCCTCCATGTGTTGAAATAACACTTCCTTTGGGATTTCACAGCTGCTACAATTGAGGTGCACTCCAAAAAGACAGGAACCACCAATGTGCAAACACTTGACTCCTGGTCTGTCAGGTAAAGAAATCAACCACCCCAACAATCCTCCTTGTTTGTGGGCGGCACGGTGGCACAGTGGTTAGCACTGCTGCCTCGCAGCGCCAGAGACCCGGGTTCAATTCCCGACTCAGGCGACTGACTGTGTGGAGTTTGCACATTCTCCCCGTGTCTGCGTGGGTTTCCTCCGGGGGCTCCGGTTTCCTCCCACAGTCCAAAGATGTGCAAGTCAGGTGAATTGGCCATGCTAAATTGCCCGTAGTGTTAGGTAAGGGGTAAATGTAGGGGTATGGGTGGGTTACGCTTCGGCGGGTCGGTGTGGACTTGTTGGGCCGAAGGGCCTGTTTCCACACTGTAAGTAATCTAATCTAATCTAATTAAGACAATTCAATTGACCTTCACCTCCAGGGTGGGAAAAGGAAACACCTGCTTCACAGACATTAAACTGCAAACTACTTGGTTTATGGTTAAAAATCACACAAGACCAGGTTATAGTCCAACAGGTTTAGTTGGAAGCACTCGCTTTCAGAGTGCTGCTTCTTCATCAGGTGGTTGTGGTGGTCTCCACAACCACCTGATGAAGGAGCAGCTCTCCAAAAGCTAGTGCTTCCAATTAAACCTGTTGGACTATAACCTGGTGTTGTGCGATTTTCAACTTTTTACACCCCAGTCCAACACCAGCATCTCCAAATCATGACTACTTGGTTTAAGACTTGTAGAAGTGCAATACTGTCTTTAATGGTACCTTTCGTGGGTGCGTGCCATGCACTTTGACACAGCTGTGGACCTTTCCAGAGTGAGTGTGTGTGTGTGACTCAACAATCCTCCTTGTTTAAATCTGTGAAAGGCTGCTGCTTTTAAGTTGACTGCGCAGTAACAGGGATTCTGACAACACAAGTACACGAGCTTTTGAAGGTAAGGCTGCGCTGATCACAGACACAAAGGAGGAGCATTGTGTGCTTTCAGTTAATTTCTGCATGTCTGTAACAGCGACCACACAGGATATGTTTATCAGAAGGCGAGATAAGGATGTGAGAATGAAAAGGAATAAACAATATGTCATTGCAAGTAAAGAGAATGGGGGAGGCTAGACTGGAGAATGAAAATCAAGGGTGCTGAAAATTCTTTGCAATTCAATTGTCTCATGAAGGGATGTTGAGTGTTTAAATGAGCAAGACATATTGAAAAATAGAAGATTCTCAGGAGCTTGACAAGGTAGATGCAGAGAGGTTGTCTCCCCTTGTGGGAGAGTCTAGGCACAGAGGGAGTCATCTCAAAGTAAGGGGTGGCCCATTTAGGAGAGAGATGAGGAGGAATTTCTTCTCTCAGAGCAGAGTGAATCTGTGGAATTCTTTACACAGAGGGCCGTCCGGGCTGGTCCGTTAAGTATATCCAAGGCTGAGATTTTTAATCAGTGAGGGAAACAAGGGTTACGGAGGGGAAGAGAGGGGAGAGTAGAGTTGAGGATTATCAGATCAGCCATAATCTATCTCACTGAACGGTGCCTGTCTGTTTGGAACGTGATCACAAACGTGTGCATCTCCCCTTTGGTCTTGGTACACAGCTGAAACTTTATTGCTGGAACAGCACAGCAGGTCAGGCAGCATCTAGGGAACAGAAGATTCGACGTTTCGGGCACATGCCCTTCTTCAGGAATGAGCAGAGAGTGTTCAGCAGGAGAAGATAAAAGGTAGGGAGGAGGGACTTGGAGGAGGGGCGTTGGAAATGTGATAGGTGGAAAGAGGTCAAGGTGAGGGTGATAGGTCGGAGTAGGGTGGAGGCGGAGAGGTCAAGAAGAAGACTGCAGGTCAGGAAGGCGGTGCCGGGCTGGAGGGATTCGGCTGAGACAAGGTGGGGGGAGGGGGGATGAAGAAACTGGTGAAGTCCAAGTTCATCCCCTGTGGTTGGAGGGTTCCCAGTCGGAAGATCTTGGTACACAGCCCCAGTGTGGGGGCAAATTGCTGCAGATGCTGAAATCTGTACTGCAAACAACCAACCCTGGAGACCAGAGCAGGTCAGACAGCACCCATGGGGAGTGAGCAAGCTCATGCTCCCAGTCTGGACGACTCATTTTCAGAACTGAAGTGTGCAGGGGACAACATTTATGCTCATGGTTTTTGAGGGGGGGGTGGGGTGGGGAAAGGGACAGTGGGTATAGGGTGCTGGTGGATAAAAGACATTGGGAGTTCAGACGCACCACTGCTCTGCTCCCCCAGCACCCTGCACCCTGCACCCTGCACCCACAACCACCGCCCACCCCCCACAAACTCTGTCCCCTCCACTCTCGAGGCCAGCTCTGACGAGAGGTCACGTGGGCCTCCCCCTCGCTGGGATGCCGTCTGGAGTCAAAGCCCCGCCCCGTGCAACGATGAAGCCCCGCCCTTTCCGTCCCCGCGCGCCAGTTTCCCCGAGCCCGCCCGCCCGCTCGCCGCGCGGTCGGGGTCAAGTCCGGGTCGGGTCCACCCCAGCCCACAAACGGCGCACGCGCGTGTGTGTGTGCGCGCGCGCGCTTCGGGCAGCCGCGCAGGCGCAGCACTCACAGTGACGGTGGTGCCGCAGGAGTCGAAGGGCGCGGTGATGATGATCCAGTTCTCGTCCTGCTGGTGGGCGCGGCACGTGGGGTCAATGAGGTGCACGTCGGACACGGTGACCCCGGCGCTGACCAGCATGCTGGACGGGAAGGTGTACTCAGCCGCCTGCGACAAACACACAAAGTTCGCCGACCTCTTCACGTCCACGACTGATGGGGAAAGAAAGCACAGAGAGATGGACCCAGCCGAGCGCGGGGTGGGGGGGGGGATGGGATGGGAGTGGGGGGGGGTGGGAGTGGGGGGGATGGGAGTGGGGAGTGGAATGGGGGGAGTGGGGTTGGGAGTGGGGGGTTGGGAGTGGAGTTGGGTTGGAGGGTGGGAGCGGGGTTGGGGTGGGAGTGGGGGGAGTGGAGTTGGGGTGGAGGGTGGGAGTGGGGGATGGGGTGGAGGGTGGGAGTGGGGGATGGGGTGGAGGGTGGGAGTGGGGTTGGAAGGTGGGGGTGGAGTTGGGGGTGGGGGAGTTGGGGTTGGGCGTGGGGGTTGTTGGGTGTTGGGGTTGGGAGTAGGGGGGGTTGGGTGTGGGGGTTGGGTGTGGGGGTTGGGAGTAGGGGAGGTTGGGGTTGGGAGTGGAGGGGGTTGGGTGTGAGGGTTGGGGTTGAGGTGGGATTGGGAGTGGGGCGGGGAGTTGCTGAATGTTTCAGGAACTGCACGGTGCGTCCGAACGTTCGAACCAGGAGGCCATTCGGCCCCTCCTCCACCACCACCACCACCTACGACCGGGACTTACTTCATCTCGGCCTCAACTGCACTTTCCCGCCCGCTCCCCATAGCCCGCCAACCCGTTACTGATTTAAAAAAATCCACCTACTCCTTAAAGTTACTCAATGTCCCGGCACCCACTGCACATTCTGGGGTAGTGAGTTCCACCCACACGAGACCTTTTGAGAGAACTAGCTCTTCCTCATCTCTGTTTTAAGTCTCCCACCCTTTAGCCTGAAATGGTAACCTCTTGTTCTAAGTTGGCCCACGGTGGAGGGTGGTCCTCCTCTCTACTCTGCATTGTCAAATCCATTTAGCATCCTGCACACCTCAATGGGGTCGATCGGCTCTCAACCTTCTAAACACTGGCCACTATCGGCCTAAGCTAATCAATGATGAGCTGTTCAGTCTAATCTCACCTTGCTGCACTCAGTCAGTGGCCCGGACTCTCTCAACAGTGGAGGGGGGTATTTGAAGGTGCACTTGCCCCAATTCAATGTAGAGGTTAATGGGTATTTGAACCACTAAAGTGTCTGCCAATCCCATTACACCCATTGTCCAATTTTCAAGTCCTCTTTCAAACAACACTACTTTGGCACAGGGAGGCCATTCAGCCTCTCTAATTTCACTGCTAAAAGGTCAAGGTTATTACCAAATGGTAGACTCCTGAAATAGTGAAAATTTAGCTTACGCTGCATATTGGATGGGGTTTCATCGGAGACTCGTTCCTTTTCTGAATTCACTCACGGGATGTGGGTGCCCCTGGCACGGCCCATTGCTGAGGGCCTGGAGGGCAGTTAGTTAAAAGCCAACCCCTCATTGGAGGACCACGTCTGGAGGTCGGGCCAGGTGAAGATGGCAGATTTCTGTCCTGCCCTACAGGACACTGGTGGATTGAATAGGTTTGTTTTGCATTTAAACCAACCGACCCCTTTTATTGAATTCAAATTTCATATTCAAACCCCTTAGCCTGGTATCCGTGAATTACAAGCCCAATGGTAATAACCACTGACTTCTCAAAGCATCTGTCTTCCGACACTATCAAACCTTGCACAAACGCTCAAAAATGGGACAAGAGAAAGGCACTTACTGCTGATGTTCTTCTTGCCACCCATCGAATACGCGTAGGACTCCCCCCGAGCGACCCCGTAAACGTAGATCCCAAAGAGGGAGTCGGCGTGAAATATGACATAGCGGCTGGCGGTTCTGCCCAGGTAGACCCGGGTGGCGGTGAAGTCCCAGAAGGTGGTGTTCTCCGTCTGGAAGCTGGCCAGCGGCTTGCCGTCCAGGATGATCTGGCTGGACGTCGGCGTTGACGACACGATCAGGACGTAGTTGTAAAAGTTGGCCATAGTAACGAAGACGTAGTGGGCGCTAAAGTAGGCCGGCGGGATGACGTTGACCAGGAAGGGGTCGAAGCTCTGGACCAGGGAGGTGCTGCCCCCGGTCGACAGGTAGGACACCATGACCGCTTTGGCCGAGTTGACGATCATGCCGCTGGTCACGGTGAGGTTGATGTGGCTGCCCTCCCTCAGGAAGACGTTGACGTTGCCCTCGATGCTGTAGACGTTGACGGTGGTGTCGTTCTCGGCGGCCATGATGGTGATGATGTCCAGGCTGTCCTTGTCCAGCAGGGGGAAGACGGCGAAGGAGTAGGACCACTTTGTCACCGGGAGCAGCTGCTCGGCGATGTGGTCGCAGTCGGCGGACGAGAGCATGATGCACCGGTTGCCGCTGAAGACGGCCACCGGCTTGGCGGAGGCGACCTTGGTGCCGGTCATGTCGACCTCGCTCTGGAACTGAACGGCCTGGTTCGCCTCCAGGATGAAGGAGAAGGTCTGGTCATTGGCGTACTCCGTGGCGTTGTACTCCACTAGACCCACCACGGTGATGGTGACGAGCACCCGCTCGGAGCCAGGGTTGGCGACGGCGAACTGCCGCTGGTTGGACTTGACCCCGTTGTAGGTGAGCACGTAGTAGGTGGTGCCCAGGTTGGCGACGGGCAGGCTCAGGAAGGTGTCCTGCGTGTTGTAGCGGGTGTTCAGCACCACCACGGAGATGTCGACGTCCGAGGTGATGAGGATGGCCTTCCGCGACACGTCGTTGCCCTTCAGCATGTAGGTGGGCTCCAGGTTAATGACGGCGCTGCTGCTGGCCGGGATGGTCTGCGACCGGTGCAGAGGGGGGCTGTAGACGGACACGTTCACGTTGGCCGTCTTGTCGTAGGTGATGATGTTCAAGGTGAGGACGGCGGAGCTGGAGTGGTTCTCCAGGAAAACGGTGACAAACCTCCTCCCGGAAATGATCAGACCGGTGGAACCTGTCAACAAGGCTGTGCGCTAGTTAGGCGAACGGGAAACGATCTCCGGGGAGTCTGTGCAAGCGCGCGCGAGGCTGCGGGAGGACTGGTTTGTAAGCCAGAGGCTGGACTTGTCGTGAAACCGCCATCCCCCCAGACCTATGGCATGAGTTACTAATTCAGGCGTTGGTTAGCTCAGTTGGTTGGATGGCTGGTTTCGAACACAGAGTGATGCTGATAGTGCAGGTTGGACTCTCACCACCTTCCCCCCGCCCGGGTGAGGTTACCATGAAGGACTCACCCCTCATCTGAGGCATAATGACCCACAAGTTAACCTCACTGCCTCCCTCTGGTGAGAGAACAACCTTACAGTCCTCTGGTGACTTTCATTGAGATGCATTGGTCTTCAATGATAAACAGCCATTTAAATCAGCTCCAAGTGCCTCAAGGCGTCTGGGTTATGTTGTCTCACTTAACTCGCTGGGTGAGAAAGGACCGCTGGATCTCCCATGATCAATAACCTGGGGAATCCTGTACCAGTTATATAAAAACTGCAGCTACAATAGGAGGTCAGAGTTTCGGAAATCTATGGCGATTAAATCTCTTCCTGTCTTTCCAAACCTTGCCACAAAACGGGAACGTTGGCATACTTCCCACTTGTCAGCAACATCCAAGACGTTTGCCACCATCCAGGCAGGGAGTTTTTTTGCTGTTGTGTAGGAGGTGACCTTATAGAGGTTTATAAAATAATGAGGGGTGCCGATAAGGTGCAGGTTTCTTTTCCCTGGCGTGTGCGATTTCAAGAGTATTTTTAAGATGAAAGGAGAAAGATTTTTTTTTGAAAAAGACATCTTGGCAACTCTTGTTTTACACAGAGAATCATTCGTGTATGGAATAAACTTCCAAAGGAAGTGGTGAGCACGGGTACAGTTACACCATTTAAAAGACATTTGGATAAGTTCATGAATAGGAAAGGATTGGAGGGATATGAGCCAAATGCAGGCAGGTAGAACTAGTTTAGTTTGGGAACACGGTTGGCATGTTGGACCGAAGGTTCTGTTTCTATGCTGTGTGACTATATGACAAAGCAGCTCATATAATTGGCACCAGATTCATCACCTTCAACCTTGACTCCCTTCACAAAATGCACTGCAGCAACTAATCAAACTCTCTGATGGCACCTTCCAAATCTGCAATCTCTGCACTTTAGGAGGACAAGGACAGAAGATGCAATGGGAACACACTACCATCTGAAAGTACCTCTCCAGGTCACGCTCCCATCCTGAGCTGGGAAACATTTTGTCGCTCCTTCACTATCACTGAATCAAACAGCAGTGAAGGATTAGCAACATGCTTCTAAATCAGGATGGTGCGTGGCTTGAGGAGAAATTCGTGAAATGAAATACAAAGGCAGGATACTTCTGAAATGTTGAGAAATTGGAAAGTGTTCGTGTACAAAAGGACCTGGGTGCCTTTGTCCAAACATCACTAAAAACGAAGGCAAAATGGATTCATCACAAGGGGATTTGAGCACACAAGTAAAGGTTATTGTGCTGTAACTGCACATGAAGCACTGTGCATAGTTTTGGCCTCTTTATCTAAAGAGAAGTTTACTTTGCTTAGAGGGAGTATAATAAAGATTCACTAGGTTAATCCCTTGGATTCCCTTGAGTTTTGAAGAATGAGAGGTGATCTCATTAAAATTAATAAAATTCTTACAGGTTGGATGTAGATAAAGGGTTTTCCTTGGCTGGTGAATTTAAAACCAAGGGACACCAGCTCAAAATAAAAGGTAAGCCATTCAAGATTGAGATGAGGAGGAATTTCTTTACTCTAATATATCACCATTTTGTCCATCTGTTTAGTCTAAGCCCTTTTGCAGCTAACTGCAACCGACTAGTCAACTTGTTGTGTCTCTGAGCTCTCATCGCCTGAAATACAACAATGAAATTTGTTGATTTAGACCTGGGGTGAACAGCTAAGGCCCCTGCTCCAATCTCCATATGGGCCATCGTTCTACATCAATGAGAATGAAGTCTATGGATGAGGACAGGCTGTTTAGCACAGAGATGGAGTCATTGAGTCAAAGAGATGTACAGCATGGAACAAAACCTTCAGTCCAACTCAACCATGCTGACCAGATATCCTAAATTAATGTAGTCTAATTTGCCAGCACTTGACCCATATCCCTTAGACCATTCCTATTCATATACCCATCCAGATGCCTCTTAAATGTTGCAATTGTACTCCTCCATCACTTCCTCTGGCAGCTCATTCCATATACGCACTACCCTCTGTATGAAAAAGTTGCCCTAAGGTCTGTTTTAAATTTTTCCCTCTGCCTTCAGAGCCCTCTCGATTTGAACTCCCCTACCCTGGGAAAAAGACCTTGTCTATTTGCCCCATCCATGCCTCATGATTTTATAAACCTCTATAAGGTCACCCCTCAGCCTCCAACACTCCAGAGAAAACAATCCCAGCCTATTCAGCCTCTCCCTACTGCTTAAACCCTCCAATGCTGGCAACATCCTTGTAAATCTTTCCTGAACCCATTCAAGTTTTACAACATCCTTCCCAGAGCAGAAAGACCAGAACTGAATTGCCAGCATTTGGCCCATATCCCTCTAAACCCTTCCTATTCATGTGCCCAGCCAAATGCCTTTTAAATGTTCCAATGATGATGATGAGTGATTTCACTGGTGAAGAAGGTAAATCTTTAGAATTCGTATCATAGAGGACTATGGAAGCTCAGTTGTTGAGTGCGTTCAGGACAGAGAACAATAGATTTCTAGATATTTCAGACAGAAAAGTTGTGGGGAGAGTGGGGAAAATGGTATTGACAGAGATCCTCAACGATCTAGTTGAATGGCAGGGTACACTCAATGGGCTAAATTGGCTCCTATTTTATACTACGTTCCATGTTGTTATGTTCCTCTAATCCTTTCTTCCATCTCCCTGTTTCTCAACCAGTTTTAGCCAAAACAACAAGGTTACCTCCAATTCCCTGTACTTTCATCTTTGCTCATAGCTTATTGGGTCGAACCTCATCAATGCCTTTGAAAGTCTCAATGGAGAAGATCCATTGAACCTTGATCAGTTTGTTACAGTGACCACCTCAAAACTACTGTTCAGTTCTACTGGCAGCTCTCTAGTCTCTGTTGACTCACTTAGACGAGTCCATAGTTGTTCAGTGACACCACTCCTGATAATCCATCCCAGTAACTTCCCTACAATCCCCCATCAGAACCAATCATTTTCAGAAGGTGAATTGAACAAACATCTCCAGAAAGGAAAACAAAATGGTGGGTGATGGGGAGCGAGCACAAGACCAACTGGGTCACTCCGTCTGGGTCACTCCGTCTTAAGAGTCAGCTCAGACATGATACTGACTATCTGTACTATGTCACTTTCAAATTTGGAGTGATATAGAAAATACTAATACATTTACTCACTTAATACCTCAACCTGATTTTTTCCTCTAACTTACATCCTCTCAAGTTCTTATTTGCGATTCCCCATCTTCACAAGTTTTGCCTTTCCACTGCACTATTAGATTAGATTACATTACAGTGTAGAAACAGGCCCTTCGGCCCAACAAGTCCACACCGACCCGCCGAAGCGAAACCCACCCATACCCCTACATTTACCCCTTACCTAACACTACGGACAATTTAGCATGGCCAATTCACCTGACCCTGCACATCTTTTGTGACTGTGGGAGGAAACCGGAGCACCCGGAGGAAACCCACGCAGACACGGGGAGAACGTGCAAACTCCACACAGTCAGTCGCCTGAGGTGGGAATTGAACCCGGGTCTCAGGCGCTGTGAGGCAGCAGTGCTAACCACTGTGCCACCATGCCGCCCTATTGATCTGTCCTTCTTTGTGACAATGCACAAAGTGCAGGTCTGTCACGTCTCTTGATGCTCTTCATAGAGTTCCTTATCTTTGATTCGCCTCCATTCAGATTGTCTTGATGTGTTCGCCTCCAATAGTGTATGTAAGTGGGTTCTGCAATCCCATGTCGGATCTTCCGCAGTGAGCATGCGCAATAATCCCTCCAATGTCCTTCATTGCCAGGCACAGCCCCTTGCTTTTCTTCAACCTCTCCCTCTCCAACCTCGTTTGTTGGTTCCGATTGCTTATCTACACAAGTGGTCAGAAGTGGAGGGGGCACGGGGAGGCATAGCCTTTTAGAGTTTATATTGTGGCAATTACTTCTTTAAATATTTCCCCCGCTGTTTGTCCGTGGGGTTCCCCGTTGATAGCTTGTTTCATTGTGGCGAGTTCACGGCTCATCCCATGAAAATCTGCCCTCGTTCCAACTCAAATTCCAGCGGCCTCAGACTGAATAGGGGGCGCTCTCGCCACTAAATCGCAAAGCTCTGAGTTCAAGTCCCACGCCAGAGCAGGCAAACAAAACTGAAAGCTGTCGTGAAGTACTGAGGAAATGCTGTGCTGATAGAGGTGATTTCTCCCCTGCTGAAATGCTAAACTGAGCCCCTCTCTTTCAGTGTGGGTGGACTGTTATGCGAGAGAATTGGGGGAGTTTTACAGCAGCGGTTTCAGGGTAACGACGAGACGTTTCCCTTTCCAGGTATTCTTTTTCACTGCATTCAAATGGCACCCAAACTAATGGAGTTCAGTTCAAACCTGGGTCCCCAGGATATTGAATAAAGGTAACAGAATGAGAGAAACTCAGCAAGTCTGGCAGCATCTGTGTAGAGGGAAACTGTTAAAGCTTTGAATTCAGTGACTCTTTCCTCAGGATAATTGGGAAAGGGTAGTGCATCTGCTGATGTTCTTGTTAGCATCATAGAATCCCTACAGTGTGGGAGCAAGCCATTCGGCCCGTCAAGTGCACACCGACATTCCCCTCATCCCCACAATGCCGCATTTCCCATGGCTAACACACTTAGCTTGCACATCCCTGGGTCAGTTTAGCATGAGCTGAAAATGTGTTGCTGGAAAAGCGCAGCAGGTCAGGCAGCATCCAGGGAACAGGAGAATCGACGTTTCGGGCATAAGCCCTTCTTCAGGAATGAGGCCAATTCACCCTAACCTGCACATTTTTTGGAATATGGGAGGAAGCCCACACAGACACGGGGAGAATGTACAAACTCCACACAGACAGTCCCCCGAGGCTGGAATCAAACCCAGGTCCTTGGTGCTGGAAGACTGCAGTGCTAACCGCTGAGCCACCGTGCCACCCCTAAATGGTGAATGCTCACCACCCGATATTTCTCTCTCTCTCTTGGTTTGTGGTCAATTATCTTTGTTTGCCTATCACCTTTTCTCTGTCTGTCGCCTCTATTTCCACATACTCTATTCCACCCCACCCCATTCCACGTCATCAGCCTAAAACCACCATTTCCCAGTTCTGGAAAGGTCTGAGGAAGGCTCACTCCAAATTTCCATTCGGATTCTCTCTCTACAGCTTTTCGCGTCCCCGCCCCTACCACGAGTCTTTCGTATCACAGAAAAAGACCCTTCGGCCCATCGCACTATGGTCAGAAAAAAAAATCTAACTCCATTTTCCAGCACTTAACCCGTAGCCTTACATGCCTTAGCGCCGTAAGGGCAGGTCTAAATTTAGCTCTGAAGAAGGGCCACTGGACCTGAGATTTTTTTTTCTCTCTCTCTCCCTCTCCAGATGCTGCCAGACCTGCTGAATTTCCCCAGCAATTTCTCTTTCTGTTTGCACACCGACACCTTCACTTCTGCCCCAGCACTTGGGTTGGATGGTTACTACTCTGCCTTGCCAGCGCCCCACCGTCTCCTGCTCCCAGGTTTGGCCCTGGCGAGGAATTCAGGTTCTGGCCAGGTCGCCTGACCGACAATTACGGGGACCTCCTGCTGCCCTTCCAGCAGGAGTTGGGAGCCGGTGGGTCGGAGCCAGCGGGGCAATGGCGCGTGAGAAAAAGAACCCTTTAGCAGCCACTTCAAAGGGACACGGCGACCTACTCTTCCAATTCCAACGAGCCAGGGATATCAGTGAGCGGCTTCCGCGGATTGAGCTGGGTTTTGTAGAAGGCGATTGTGCGGCACTAATGCCCCCTGGAGCTTCACGGTCGGTTTCTTTCCGCGATGAGAGGCGGACTTTGGAGAGTACCACAGAGGTTGGAGTGACCTGACGGGAGGTTTGATTCAGTCATTACACTTGGCCCGAGCCATTAGCCGAGACCTTCAGAGGCTTGAGGTTACATTAAACATTCACGGGCTCGAAACACACATTCAGAGGCAAGCACAAGACCTGATGGGAAATCCGATTTCGTTCCTGAGTTTGCAACTGCCAGCCAAAAGGCAGAGCGAGAATCGAGAGGAAACAGGAAAGCGTGTGCCCCTCAGAAATGAATTAAAAATGATAAGTTTACAGGGGGCTCATTTCCCACCGCACTAGAGCAGTCTGTGCCGCAGGGAGAAAGGGGGTTTCAAACAGTCGCATCAGACTCATAACGTTAAATACTGTTTTGTTTTTGTATGCCGGATAAACCGAGCAGCAGCATGTGGACAGAAGACAGAGTTAATGCTTCCCGTTGGATTAACTCTTGCTTCTGTCCACCGATGCTGCCAGACCTGCTGAGTTTCTCCAGCAATCTTTCCGTCCACCGATGCGGCCAGACCTGCTGAGTTTCTCCAGCACTCTCTGAGTTTGTTTCAGACTTCCAGCCTCCGCAGTAATTTACTTACAAAGTTATGATTGAGGGGAGAATTAACCCGGGTCAATTCTGTTCGGTGGACGAAACAGACCAGCAACCCTCTCTCCCGAGCGCCCATAACTTTCCCTTGCTGGGAATGTGATAGTAAACCATCACCCCCCCCCCCCCCCCCTTCCAAAACAAAAAGCCAGAAGTTTGCAACTCATTGTCACATTTAAAAATTCTTTCCAATGGGGAGGGTCAGCGAGTGGGAGGCAACAGTCAAATTTTCAGCTAACCAATGCAGCCCCATTGGGGCCACAGACAGAAAGTGTGGGGGTGGGGGGGGGTCTCTCCGCCCATTCCCACCCCCAACCCCCCCCCCCCCCCCCAAACACACGCCGAAGTCAGCGCCGGCGCAAAATCGGGTGGAGGTTACGAATTGGGTTAAAATGAGCCTGGAAAACGGGAGGGGTGGGGGGGGGGGGGTTGTGGAGATACCAGAAATACGAAATTCAAACAATATTTTCGCAGGAAATAGAAGGGAGGTGGGTTTCGAAAATTGCACCGGTTGATAACAAAATTTTGAAAACAAAACGAGAGGCACGGGGGAATAATTTTGTTTCCGAATTGAATCTTACCAGCCGTGGGTACAGTGGGGGCTGCAGAAGCGCTCCATCTACTATTGAATTCTGCAAGACACAAAGAAAAGGCAGGGTGGTGAGCGGAGACGGAGGGGAGTGGGTGTGGGGGGGGGGGGGGGGAGGAGGTGGGGGGGGGGGGGGGTGGGAGTCAAGGTGCAGTTTCTGAGTTGGAAAGAGTCCAGTACTCACCGCCGGAGCACAGCAAGATGTACAATAACAGCGAAGAGACGCAGCTCCCGCGTCCCCTTGGACCCATAGTGCAGCACCGTCCGTCTCTGACTCACTGGGATCCTTTATCCAGCCTTCCCCGTTCGGCGTAAGGTCTTCGTAAACAGCGTGCAAGTTGGAGAGGAGGGGGGGTGGGGGGGGGGGGAGATGATTATTTCGGTAGATGTCTGTTCTGTTGAACCAACTGGGCTTCGCCCCCCTTCCCCACTCAAACCCCCAAGCCCTGCCTTGCCCACATCAGGAGATGTTCAGGCTGCAGCCGGGTTCAAGCTGCTGTTTGGCGGATGCTGAAGACTTGGCAGCACACACACACACAGTCTCCTGGGGGAGAAGGGATCCTCAGGGAACCTCTCGGACTTACCCCTAGATTTATAGTGAAACCTGCCAATGGATTCCCAAAATTTTTTTGTTGTTGTTATTTTCTTTCGCAGTTCCCGGGAGTGGTCGATGTTGTCAGCGTCAACAACGGGATAGGACTCAAACAATATACAAAACATGGAAATAACGCTGCCCTTTAGAAGTTAGGCTGCTCCGGAGGGCGGGCCGTGTTGTTGTGACAGCGTTCTTGCTTTTGGGGGGGAAAAAAAAAGCCCCCTTTTGGGTGACAACAAGTGACAAAGGAGTTGGAACGAGTTGAAAGAAAAGTGACTGCAGCTGAGGTTGCCGGCTGATTTGTTTCTGTCTCTCTCTCTCTCTCTCTCCTTTCCCTGTCTCTCTAGTGAAACATTCACCTGCCCTCGGTCACACCTTGTTCTCCTTAACAGTGTTCTACCAGTAATGTTCCTGGCATGGGGAACGTACTGAACCAGGTCATCTCCCTTATCACCCTCAGTCCCCTCCCCACCCCTCACCCCCCCCCTCCCCAACCCCACAGGGAGCACAGCTCTGTGTACACTTTCAGGCAAGATCCATCAACTGGTAAACCAATAAACAGCAGAAAGATTTGAAATGATAGCCCCCTGTCTGTATTATAACAAATAACACAGCCTTCTCTATGTTATATGATTATACAGCATGGAAACAGACACTTGGGTCCAACTCGTCACTGCCAGATGCCCTAAACTGAGCTAGTCCCATTTGCTACATTTGGACCAGCATTGGCTCTAAACCCTTCCTATTCATGTACCCATCCAAATGCCTTTCAAATGTTGTGATGATACCCACCTCCAGCAATTCCTCTGGCAGCTCGTTCCATACATGCACCACCCTCTGTGTGAAAAAGTTGCCCTCTGGTCGCTTTTAAACCTTTCCACTCTCACCTTAACCCTACACGCCTTCATTTTGGACGCCCATACCCTGGGGGGGGGAAAAAAGACCCTGGCTATTCCCCTTACTCTTGCCCCTCATGATTTTATAAACCTCTATATAAAGTTATCCCTCAGCCTCCGAAGCTCCAGGGAAAAAAAACCCCAGCCTATTCAGCCTCTCTCAAAGCTCAAACCCTTCAACCCTGACAGCCCTTGTAAATCTTTTCTGAACTGTTGATACATGATGTTGCCTCTGTGCAGACAAGCCTATGGCTGGAATTTAATCATTTGTTGAGAGTCATTAGAGCCCGACAGCACGGAGACAGGCCCAAACTGGTCCATGCCGACCAAAATGTCCATCAACGCTAACTCCATTTCCCTGCACTTGGCCCCATACTCCCATTCTTCTCCTCCTGGGATGCTGCCTGACCTGTTGTGCTTTTCCAGCACTACACTTGTCGACTCATACCCTTCTGAACCTTTCCTAACCACGTATTTGTCCAAATGCTTTTTAAATGTTGTTAATGTGCCCACTTCCACTGGCAGCTCATTCCATATGCGTACAACTCTCTCAAAAAAAGGTGCCCCTCAGGTTCCCTTTTTATTTTTACCCTCTAAACTTAAACTGATGCCCTCTAGTCCTCGATTCCCCAATCCTGGGAAAAAGATCGAGTGCATCCACCCTATCCATGCCTCTCATGATCTTATACACCTCTATAAGGTCCTCCCTCAGTCTCCAATATTCTGAAGAAAAAGACCCCATCTTGCCCAAACTCTCTGTATAACTTAGACGGTTGAGTCCAGGAAACATCCTTGTAAATTCCGTTTGCACTCTTTCCAGTTTAATAACATCCTTCCTCGAACAAGGGGACCTTTTTTAAAAACCCACAGATTGAAATCATCAACCTACATTGCTGCTTTTACAGATCGGCTTAATGTTGGCTGGGCTCCTGAAGGCATTCTCTGAGGTGACTGAAGTGTGTTCAGAGTGCAGTCAGCATTGCCAAGTTCCCGGGAGCTTCCTGTGCCTGAGTTGAGTCCTCCCAGGTTGAGCAAAAGCAGAGCGGAGGCCTTATCCATGTGGCAGTAGGACTTTGGTCAATGTAGAGAAACTGCATTTGCTTTTGGGAGGGTGGGTATTGGTTAGGTGACCTCAGGATGAGAAGACGCGTTTGCACCTTTTTTGCCATTTGCTTGGATCACAATTGTTCCTTAACTGAACTGCATTTGCACGTCTTAGAGTCATAGATAAATGTGCAGCACGGATACAGACCCTTTGGTTCAACTTGTCCATGCCGACCAAATATCATAACCTAATGTAGTCCCATTTGCCAGCACTTGGCCCATATCCCTCTAAACCCTTCCTGTTCATATACCCATCCAGATGCCTTTTAAATGCTGTAATTGTACAAGCCTCCACTTCCTCTGGCAGCTCATGCCATACATACACCACCCTCCCTGTGAAAAAGTTGCCCCTTAGGTTCCTTTTATATCTTTCCCCTCTCATCCGAAACCTATGCCCTCTAGTTCTGGACTTCCCCATCCAGGGAAAAGATCTTGTCTAGTTATCCTATCCATGCCCCTCATGATTTTATAGAAATCACCCCTCAGCCTCCAACACTCCAGGGAAAACAGCCTCAGACTATTCTGTCTCTCCCTATAGCTCAAATCCTCCAAACCTGGCAACATCCTTGTAAATTCTTTTCTGAACTCTTTCAAATTTCAAGACATCCTTCCAATAGAAAGGAGACTAGAATTGCTTGATGCCACAATCCATAATACAGGGCTCCTAAAGTGGGAGTCATGACCCCAAGTGGGCTACAGGTTTGGGCTAGCAAGCACTGAGATAGCAATGACTGAATTCCAACAGCTATGCACTCCCAACCTTCCAACAGGCCCCTGCTCTCACTGACATCCACTCCCCCCCAACTGCATTCTCCCTATTCTTACAAGGTGTGACAGCAATTTTCAAGTCTTGAGATTATGGTGAATGGGAAATTGTTTGTGAGAGACTACCGGCACTTACAGAAAATCTATCCATCTCAGGTCTGAAATATTCAACGGGATTCCGGCTTCAACTTCTTTTCATTTCTTAATTCGTGTGATTTTTCGCTGGTACCTCAACTGAGAATCTCACGAAGCAACCACATTGTCACAACATCAATCACATTGTCACAGGTAGGCCAGAACAGATAAGGATGGCAGATTTTCTTCCTGAAAGGGATACTAGTGAAGCACATTATGTTTTCCCCCCATTCCAATGCTGCCACGTTCAGGCAGAGTGCCTCTGACATGTCCTCCTTTTTCCCTCAGCTGAGGATCTCCCCTCATCCTGGGCCACAGAACCCTCAGCCATGTCTGACCCATCTCTTGCTCTTCTGCCCTCACCCCTTCCCATTCCTCCCAGAACAACGATAGGGTTCCCATTGTCCTTGCTGTCCACCCCACCAGCCTCCGCATTCTCCAGTCATTTCCCCCTCTACCTACAGTACCAATGCCAAAAACATCCTCCCCTCCCCTCCCGTCCCCTCCCCTCCCTCTACTGTCAGCACTCTGGCCCCTTCCTTCATCACTGCTACCACTTGCACTCTGCTCCATGGCACCTTGCCAATACAAACACTTGCCCGTTCACCTCATCCCCTCCTCACTGTCCAAGCTCAAACATATCTTCCAGGTGAAGCAACATTTCACTTGTACTTTCACATTTTGGAAAGGCAAATCAGAGAGAGAGAGACTTATATGTTAATGGTAAGGTCCTGGGGAGTGTTGCTGAACAGAGATCTTGGAGTGCAGGTTCATAGTTCCTTGAAAGTGGTATCTCAGGTAGATAGGAGAGTGAAGAAGGCATTTCGTGTGCTTTCCTTTATTAATCAGAGCATTGAATATAGGAGTTGGGAAGGCATGTTGCAGCTGTACAGGTCATTGGATGGGTCACTTTTGGAATATTGTGTGCAATTCTGGTCTCCTTTCTATTGGAAGGATGTTGTGAAACTTGAAAGGGTTCAGAAAAGATTTACAAGGATGTTGCCAGGGTTGGAGGGTTTGAGCTACAGGGAGAGGTTGAATAGGCTAGGGATGTTTTCTCTGAAGCATCAGAGGCTGAGGGGTGACCTTATTGAGGTTAATAAAATCATGAAGGGCATGGAAAGGGTAAATAGACAGAGTCTTTTCTCTGGGGTGAGTGAGTCCAGAACTAGAGGGCACAGGTTTAAGGTAAGAGGGGAAAGATTTAAAAGGGACCTAAGGGGCAACATTGTCATTCAGAGGGTGGTGCATGTATGGAATGAGCTGCCAGAGGAAATAGTGGAGGCTGGTACAATTACAACATTAAAAGGCATCTGGATGAATATATGAATAGGAAGGGTTTAGAGGGATATGGGCCAAGTGCTGGCAAATGGGACTAGATTGGGTTGGGATATCTGGTCGGCATGGACAGGTTGGACCGAAGGGTCTGTTTCCGTGCTGTACATCTCTGTGACTCTCTGACTCTAATGCCATCATTGCTTACAACATGATCTTTACACTGGCGAGGCCAGACACATACCAGATGACTGCATGACCAAACATGTGCATTCTGCCCGTAGCAATGATCCCAATTTTAGCCATTTCAATAAACCACTGTGCTATTGTACTAATGTTTCTATCCTGGGGCTGGTCTGATCTTCCAACAAAGCACAATTAAAGCTGGAGGAACAACACTCCTTTTCTGTCCAGGCACCTTCCAGAACATAATCCCAAATTAAACCAGTCCAACCTGCCTGCTCCTGGCCCATATCCCTCCAAACCTTTCATATTCATGTACATATCCAAATGTATTTTAAATGTTGTAACTATGCTCACATCCACCACTTCCTCTGGGAACTGCCCTCTACGTGAGAAAATTGCCTTCATGTGTTTTTCAACTCTCTCTCTCCCCTCACTTTAAAATTGTGCCCCCTCGTCTCGAAATCCTTAACCTGAGGGGAAAGATGACTACCTATACCCCTCATTATTTTATAAACTTCTACAAGGTCACCCCTCAACTTCCTATGCTCCAGTGAAAAAAAATCCCAGCCTTTCCTAATAACTCAAACCGTCTGTATCCAGCAACACCCTGGATCTTGCTTTGTTTTCAGCAGAATGCATCTATTTTCTTCTCTCACTCCCTCATTTGCACCACTTTGACATCTCTATGTCTCCTTTCCTGTTATCACTCCCTTTGTCATTTGCCAGGGTTGGAGGATTTGAGCTACAGGGAGAGGCTGACTAGGCTGGGGCTGTTTTCCCTGGAGCGTCAGAGGCTGAGGGGTGACCTTATCGAGATTAATAAAATCATGAGGGGCATGGAAAGGGTCTTTTTCCTGGGGTGGGGGAGTCCAGAAATGGAAGACATAGGTTTAAGGGGAGAGAGGAAAGATATAAAAGGGACCTAATGGACAACCCTTTAAATTTTCTCCCCCTTGTCCACAGTATGAAAAAAAATTATTTCCAGTTCCTTTCAGTTCTGAGAAAAAGAGTCGTACTGGTCTTGACCAGTCAGCTGCTTCTCTCTCCACAGATGCTGTGGGACCAACACTTCCTTTTGCCTCTCTTTCAGATTTTCAACATTTGATTTGATTTTCTTATTTTATTTCCGGTGTCAGAATTCCAGAATTTTGAAGGAACAGTGACGTAGTTCAAAGTCAAGATGTATGGCTTGGAGGGGAACTTGCAGATAATGGTGCACCCATGCTCCACTTCCCCTACCCTTCGAGGGGCTAGAGATGCTGTCAAAGGATACTTGATGAGTTACTGCATTGCATTTTACAGGTGGAACATATGTCACTGTGTGTCATTGGTGGGAGAAGAATCATTGTCAATGTGGTGTCAATCAAGTGGGCTGCTTTGTATCGAGTCTCTCCAGTGTGTTTGGAACTACAGCAATAGGGGTAAGTCTACTGTATATTGATTTTTGGTAAAACTTGAACACAGATTCCTAAATCTCATTGCTTCTCCACAGTTCCTGACACCTGACCATTTAGAAAATATTCTCCTTTGATCTTTTTAAACTTCTCCGCATTGAACTCCATCTGGCACGGTTCTGCTTGAGACCTTAATCTGTCCACGTATCCATGTTTGTAACTTTCTGCTCCCAATTTACATGTCCTATGTGGTACATTACCACGTCTATTTACTAGAAGTGTTCAAAATGACTAAGAACGTGATCAAGTAAATAGAGATAACATGTTTCCACTGACGAAGTGTCAATAACCAAGGGGCAGATATTAAGATAATTGATAAAAGAACCAGAACAGGAGATGAGGAGATTTTGTTTCTTTACTTAGCAAGTTATTATGATCTGGAATGTACTGCCTGAGGGGGTGGTGGAAGCACATTCAATAGTAACCTTCAAAAGGTGATTACCTATGTACCTGAAAAGGCAAGATCGACGGGCAAAAGGCAAGGGAGCAGCACTGATTACAAAGAGCTGGTACTGACATGTTGGGCTGAATGGTCTCCTTTTTTAGACCTCTGCTCAAGGGCTAGACTGACCTAGAGCACCCTGACCTTTACTTTTGGGGGCAACACGGTGGCTCAGTGGTTAGCACTGCTACCTTACACCGCCAGGGACCCGGGGTCGATTCCACCCTCCAGCGACTGTGCAGGGTTTGCACGTTCCCCACGCACCCCCCCCCCCCCCGCCCCCCGCCCCCCCCCCCCCCCCCCCACATTTCCACCAGATGCTCCAGTTTTCTCCCACAGCCGGAAGGATGTTAGGTGAACTGGCCATGTTAAATTGCCCGTAGTGTCCAGGGATGTGCAGTTAACCATGGGAAATGTAGGGTTACCAGAGTTAGATGGGAAGATGGGTCTGGGTGAGATGCTGTTGTGAGGTTGGGTGGGGGGGGGGGTGGGGGTGGTCAATGTGGATTTGATGGGTTGAATGGCCTGCTTCCACACTGTACGTATTCTAGAATTATGGAATTCCCTACAGTGTGGAAGCAGGCCATTCGGCCTGATTCTATAATAGGGAAGGTGAAGAGGCAGATCCTAAATCCATCCCACCAAAATGGAGAGATATCATTGGCACCAATTTGATATACAGTAGCTATCCAGAAAATATGGCAAACGACCTCCCTAAGAGCCTACATTGGTGTGTCAGCATGTGAGCTGTGGTACCATGCCACTGGAAAGTGACAGTAGAGGCTCTCCAGGGTCCTACCATTCATCATGGATTCCGTAGCTTTGTTTGTCTTGCCCAGTGGAGCACCTTACACTTATCTGAGTTGAATCCCATTTGCCTCTGATCGGCCCATCTGTATCCTCCGTAATCTAAGCCTACCCACCTCACTATTTACCATGTCACCAATTTTCACATTGTGCGTGAAATTACTAATCAACCCTCTTAACATTCAAATCCAAATCATTTGTATGTACCACTAGCAGTGAGGGCCCCCAGTACAGATCCTTGCAGAAATACAGGCTTCCCGTCACCAGAACACCTCTCTCCTACCATCCTCGGCTTCCTGCCACTCAGCCAATTCTGGGTCCAACCTTCGAAACTTCTTTGGATCCCATGGGCTCTTAGTGCTGCTATCAGTCTCCCATGCAGGAGCTTCTCAAAGGCCTTGCTGAAGTCCAAGTGGACTATGTCAAATGTATTGCACTCTTCAATGCGCCTAGTCACTTCTTCCATCAAGTGGCTGACAAGAAATCTCTCCTGCACTTACCAAATGCTGTTGCCATGTACAGAAGAACCTCAATTATCCGAATGACATGGGTAGGGTGTATTTCACACAATTAATTGAATGCCGGATAACATAGTTAGCCAAGAATCGGGACCTTGTGATTTAACGGCGGCACGGTGGCACAGTGGTTAGCACTGCTGCCTCGCAGCGCCAGAGACCCGGGTTCAATTCCCGACTCAGGCGACTGACTGTGTGGAGTTTGCACGTTCTCCCCGTGTCTGCGTGGGTTTCCTCCGGGTGCTCCGGTTTCCTCCCACCATCCAAAGATGTGCAGGGTCAGGTGAATTGGCCATGCTAAATTGCCCGTAGTGTTAGGTAAAGGGGTAAATGTAGGGGTATGGGTGGGTTACGCTTCGGCGGGTCGGTGTGGACTTGTTGGGCCGAAGGGCCTGTTTCCACACTGTAAGTAATCTAATCTAATCTAAAGTAATCTAATCTAATCTTTTTGGATAATCTGAAAGTCGGTTAATCGCGTGCCGGATAATCAAGGTTCCTCTGTATTGGATTTATGGGTTGATACCAAATTTGTTTGGCAGCTACGAAACAAATATGCCTTCACTGACTATTTCGGTCTGAGTGGGACTTGAACCGAGAACTTCTAACTCAGAGACAAGAATGCTCCCCATTGTGTCTTAAAACTCCTCCACTTCTTTGTTATATAATTTGTACTGATACTTTCCCTCCCTTCCTTCCTGTCTCTCTCTCTCTCTCTCTCAGTTTTCAGTTTCACAGAGATTTTGAAGTTTGTGTCACATATAGACAGGGTGGTTAAGAAGGCGTTTAGCATGTTTGCCATCGTTGCTTAGTCCTTTGAGTGTAGGAGTTGGGACGTTATATTCAGGTTGCACAGGAGGTTGGTGAGGCCCCTTCTGGAATATGGTGTCCAGTTCTGGTCACCCTGTTGTAGGAAGGATATTATTAAGCTGGAGAGTGTTCTGAAGAGATTTACCAAGATGTTGTCTGATCTGGAAGGTTTGAGTTATAAAGAAAGGCTAGATTGCGTGAGACTTTTTTTCACCGGAGCCTAGGAAATTGAGAGGTGACCTGACAGAAGTGCATAAAATAATGAGGGGTATAGATCAGGTTAATGGCAGTTGTCTTTTCCCAGGATGGAGGATTTCAAGACTAGGGGGCATGTTTTTAAGGTGAGAGGAGAGAGATTTAAAAAAGACATAAGGGACAAATTCTTTATACAGAGGGTGGCTCGCATGTGGAATGATGTTCCTGAGGAAGTGGTGGATGTGGGTACAATTACAGTGTTTAAAAGACATTTGTATAAGACCATAAGACATAGGAGTGGAAGTAAGGCTATTCGGCCCATCGAGCCCACTCCGCCATTCAATCATGGCTGATGGGCATTTCAACTTCACTTACCCGCATTCTCCCTGTAGCCCTTAATTCCTTGTGTATAGGTACATGAATAGGCAAGGTTTGGAAGGATATGGGCCAGGAGCAGGCAGGTGGGACTAGTTTAGTTCAGGATTATGTTCGGCATGGCCTGTGTCTGTGCTGTATGAATCTATGACTTGATATTTTCCCTACAGCTTATCAATTGCTGTCTTGACTACATTCATAAATTAAGAGAAAACATTGCAATGCTAAAAGGTTAGAGGTACATTTACATACATGTTAAAAAAGGAACAAATTAGCAAAGGAGGAATTATAATTGTGAATAAAAAAATGCCAGAGATTGTAAATAGACCTTTTAGTTTTTATTTAGCAGAATTCACAAAAGATCATACCGGAAATTGTAGGGAGCTACCATTCCAGTGAGAACAAATCACTTAATTAGCAGGAGTAGAAAAATGTAGCGAAGAAAATAATGGAACTAAAAATCAACTAATCCCCTAGACAACAGCCTGTAGCCAAAAGGATGTTGCTGCAAATATGGAAACACAGGTAAATGAGGGAGATTATTGATAAGCTAAGCTGCAATCAGTCATTGGGAAAATGTGCTGCAATCTGTTTACTGGGTCTTGGTAACAGGGCACTTGTGTATATATATATATATATATATATATAGAACCATGACAAATTAATTTATTAGACTCTTTTTAAACATGTGACTAAGAAGATAGATAAAGGAGAACAAGTGGCTGCATTACATTTTGGCTTTCAGAAGAATATTTAAGAAAGTGCCACGAATCAGATTGCTACACGTGATTAGAGTCCATAAGATCACTTGGAATTTACCAAGATCTGAGAATTGGTTCATGGAGAGAGAAAACAGGGATGAGGAAAGAAATGGAACATTTTCCGGTTGGATCTGGTTACGTGCCACAAGGATCGAGGTTATCGTTCGCTGTTTCAATGACATCCACAAAGGAACAGGAGTAGACCATTGATCGAATTGAGCCTGGTCTGCTACTGAAACAGATCATGGCTGATCACCAAACTCAATGCCATCTTCCTGCCACTATCTCCACATCCCCTGATGTCATTACTCTTCCAACCTTTACTCATTTCTGTCTTGAACATTTTAAATGATTGCACTTCCCACTTTCTTGGTTAGAGGCCTGCAACGATTCACCACCCTCTGGTGAAGAAATTCCTCTTCATTGCAGTTTTAAATGCCTTACCTTCAGATTATATCCTTTGGCTTTGGACTCACCAGCCAAGGGTAACTTACTTTTTTTTAACCTATATCTACCCTGAAATAAATTTGTAAGTTTCAATGAAATCACCTCTCAGCCTTGAAAGCTCTACAGAAATACAGGCCCGGAAGGTCTTCCTGAAGGAATCCCAATATCCCAGGGATTGTTCTGCTGAATTTCCATTGAATGCCCCCTGTATATCCATTCATAAAGAATTCCCTATGCTGTGTGAGAGAGAAAAACTTCCTCATCTCTGTCTTAAATTGATAACTCTTTATTCTGAGGCTTTGCCTTCTGGTCCTAATCTCTTCCACAAGGGGAAACAACCTCTCAGCATCTGCCCTGTCAAGCTCCTGAAGAATTTTGTATGTTCCAATAAGGTTGCCTCTCATTTATCCACATTGGGTACAGTGGGACTGTTTTACAAGGAAAGCAGTAGATTGGGACCCTACTCATTCTTCCAAACACCAATGAGTACAGTCCAAACCTACTCAACCTTTCCTTGTAAGACAGCCTCTCTGACTGGGTCGTGAACATTCTCTGGACTGCCCAATGCCAGTATATTCTTCATTAGATAAGGGGACTCAAACTGTTCACAGTATTCTAGGTGCAGCCAGACTAGTACTTTGTATACTTTTAGCAAGACTCCCCTATTTTTATACTCAATTCTCTTTGAAATAAATGCTAGCATTCCATTTGCTTATTGCCTGGTTAACTGGTGTGCTAGCTTTCTGTAATGTATGCATGAGACCTTTGTGCTGCGGTCTTTGTCAATTGCAACAATATTCTGCTCCTCTACTCCTTCTGCCAAAGTGCACATCACATTTTCTCATATTGCATTGGGTCTGCCAAGCTTTTGGCCACTCACATAACCTTGTCTATATTCCTCTGTAAACTCTGTGTCATTTTCACCACTTACTTTCCCAGCCGGTTTTGTATCACTCCCACACTTGGCCATCGTATGCTCAATTTCTGTTTTCCAACTCATTAATATAATTGTGGCCCTAGCATGGATCCCTGCGACATCTACCAGTTACAGATTTCCATTCTGAAAATGGCCCTCCCATCGCAACTCCATCTGTCTTCCATTATTTCGCCAATCCTCTGTCAATGCTAATATATTACTGTCAACACCATGAACTCTCATCTTATTTAAAAACTCAGCACAGGGTACCTTGTCAAATATTGTTTGGAAATCCAAATACATCACATCTACAGGTTGCCCCTTTACCTATCCTGCTTTTTGCCTCCTCGGCAAATATTTCAGGCAAGATTTCCCATTCCTGCTGATTTTCCCTGATTATTTTATGTGTTTCTGAATCCTCTGCTATTATATCCTTTATGACACCTGAAGCTGGAATCAAACCCGGGTCCCAGGGGCTGTGAGACTGCAGTGCTAACCACTGAACCACTGTGCCACCCTTGGACTTTTCCAGAGTTTAAACATTTTAAAAATCACACAACACCAGGTTATTGTTCAACAGGTTGATTTGGAGGCATTAGCTTTCGAAGTGCTGCTTCTTCATCAGGTGAACCACTTGGTAAAGGAGCAGTGCTTCAAAAGCTAGTGCCTCCAAAGAAAGCTGTTGGATTATAACCTGATGTTGTGTGATTTTTAACTTTGGCCATCCCAGTCCAACACCAGCACCTCTGAATCATTAAACATTTTAGGGAGATTTCTACTCGTGTGTCTATTTTCTCTGTAGGTACTTTCTTTAAAATCATTGGATACAACCTATCAGCTCCAAGGACCTATCAGCCTGTGGCCCCATTAGTTACCCCAGTACTTCTTTCCTATAATAACAGTTATTGTACTTATTTCCTCCCCTCTTTGAATCTTGATTATTTAGTAATGTTGGAATGGTAAGTTCTTGCAAAGAGCCTGGATGAGGTTCTTCGATGTTCCAGAGTATGAGTCATCCATCAGCCCGATGCCATCTGCAATGGACAAGGCAGAACAGTTTATTCTTCTATCATTTAATAGCACTGGTACTCCTAACTGGGCCTCCTCTAGGGTGCGTGAAGGCAGATCCAGGGCAATGTTGCGAAGTGTTGGAAATCAACGTGGCGGGGCGTCTTTTCCCCTGGGTGGGGAATTTCAAGACCGGGGGGGCATATTTTTAAGGCAAGAGGATAAAGACAGAAAAAAAGACAAGGTAGAGTGGTTCGTGTGTGGAATAAACTGCCTGAGGAAGTGGTTGTTGTGGGCACAGTTACAATGTTTAAAAGACATTTAGATAAATTCATGGATAAGAAAGTTCTGGAGGGATATGGGCCAAGCAGAAACAGGTGGGACTAGATTAGTTTGGAATTATGTTCAGCATGGACTGGTTGGTCCGAAGGCCCTGTTTCCGTGCTGTATGACTAAAGTGTATACAATTAGCTTTGGGAAAATAGACTCGTGAGGGAGCCTTGATTAATAGTTCATGCCCTAGAGAGTCCAGACTCTTCTGCAGATCCACAAAGATAACTGTGAGATCCTTCTGAGTCCTTTTGGCACCTTGAATGTTGTTATCGAAAACTGTAATGTGTTCGTTGCAATCTGGGGTCATAGCTAAGATCCTCTTTGTGTCTGGGGTTTAGACTGACTGTGGAACTGAGTCTCTTCGCTATCAGTTTTGTAAGCAAGTTAGGTAAAATGGGCCCAATCATGATGGGCTTCCAGTTATCGATATTTCTCAGGCATTCCTGGTCTTCAGTTTTAGGAATCAAGATAGTTCAACTCTCTGAGTCATAGAGTCATACAGCACAGAAACAGAGCCTTCGGACCAACCAGTCTGTGCTGACTATAATCCCAAACTAAACTCTTCCTACCCGCCTGCTCCTCGCTCCTTTCCCTCCAAACCTGTTGTATTCTTTTTGAAGGTATCTGGAAATGAACACAGTCTCAGCCATAGGGGGAGCAGCTGAGGCAGATGTGTGGCATCCTAATTATGGATTGCTTGAATGTCATCCAGTTTTATGCCATCTGAGCCTGCCTGGGTCTGTCTCCATGGTAGCAACATTAATCACTTCCACTTCTAAGGAACTATAAACTGTACTCCAAGGTCTCTTTCAGTCACACTCCCGAGGACCTTACCATTAAGTGTATAATTTGAAAATGCCCTGATTTGCCTTTCCAAAATGCAGCACCTCACATTTATCTAAATTAAACTCCCATCTGCCACTCCTTGGCTCATTGGCCCATCTGTTCATGATCCCGTTGTGATCTGGGGTAAACTTCACTGTCCACTACACCTCCAATTTTGGTGTCATCTGCAAACTCATTAACTATACCTCCTGTGTTCACATCCAAATCATTTATATAAATGACGAAACATAGTGGACCCAGCCCCTTATGCTTTCTGCTACTCCACCAATCTTTGTGTCATCTGCAAACTTGCTGATCATACCAACAGTGTCCTCTTCAGGATCGTTTATGTATATTACAAACAACAGTGGCCCCAATACTGACCCCTATGAAACACCACTGGTCAACTTTCTCCATTTCGAGAAACTCTCTTCAACTACTACTGTCTGTCTCCTGTTGCTCGACCAGTTCTTTATCCACCTAGCTAGAACACCCTGCACACCATGTGACTTCACTTTCTCCATTAGTCTACAATGGGGAGCCTTATCAAACACCTTACTAAAGTCCATGTATATGACATCAACAACCCTTCCTTCATCTATCAACTTGGTCACTTCTTCGAAGAACTCTATTAAATTGGTAAGGCACGATCTCTCCCATACAAAACCATGTTGCCTATAAATAGATCCTATCCCTCAGTACCTTCTCCAGAAACTTCCACACCACCGACGTCAGACTCACTGGTCTGTAGTTACCCGGAATATCCCTACTACCCTTCTTGTACAGGGGGACAACATGAGCAATCTTCCAGTCCTCCAGCATCTCACCTGTATTTAAGGATGCCACAAAGATATTTGTCAGGGCCCCAGCTATTTCCTCTCTCGCCTCCCTCAGCAACCTGGGATAGATCCCATCCGGTCCTGGAAATTTGTCCACCTTAATAACCTCTAGCCTACCCAACACATCTTCCCTACTTATGTCAACATGATCCAGACTAATCAAACTTCTAGCTCTAATCTCAACATTCATCATGTTCCTCTCCTCAGTGAGCACTGATGCAAAGTAATCATTCAGAATCTCACCCATTCTCTCAGGTTCGGCACACAGCCTTCCTTCGTTATCCTTCAGTCGACCAATCCTTTCTCTAGTTACCCGCTTGTAATGAGGCAGACTTGATCAGGGAGCTGAAGATGAAGGAACTCTGAGGGGGTGGTGGCCATAATATGAGAGTTCACTGTGCAGTTTGAGTGGGAGAAACCCGAAATCAGATGTAATGGTATCATAATTGTCTAAAAGATATGAGAGAGGAGCTGGCCAGAATTGATCGAAAGGGAAACCTAGCAGGGAAGACTGTGGAGCAGCAGTGGCAGGAATGTTTGGGGGTAATTTGGGACGTAGAGCAGAAATTCAACCCAAGGAAGACAAAAACATATTAAGGGGAGGATGGCGCAGCATTCCAGAGCTTCAACAGAGTCAGGCTGCAGTGATGAATATAATGGCTTAGTAAGGAGAAGGTACAAGGTCTGATGAGCAAATCGAATGAACTGAACCCCTGAGTTCTGAAGGACATAGCTGAGGAGATTGTTGAGGCATTGGTGTTGATCTTTCAGGTATCACTGGAGTCAGGGAGGGTCTCAGAAAACTGGCAAGTGGCTAATGTAACACGCCTGTTCAAGAAAGGAGGTAGCAAGAAAGGAAACCATAGGTTTGTCAGCCTGACCTCTGTCATCCATAAGATTTTAGATTTGATTATTAAGGATGAGATTGCAGAGTACTTAGAAGTGCATGGCAAAATAGGGCAGAGTCAACAGGGCTTCGTGAAGGAGAGGTCATGCCTGACAAATCAGTTGGAATTCTTGGAGAAGGTAATGAGCAAGTTAGACCAAAGAGGGCCAGTTGACGTGATCTAATGTAGATTGCCAGAAGGCTTTTGGCAAAGTGCTGCACAGGAGGCTGCTATATAAGAGCCAAGAATCAAGATACTGGCATTGATGGAGGACTGGCTGAGTGGGAGAAGGGGACAAAGGAGTCTTTTTCAGGATGGCAGCTGGTGACGAGTGGAGTTCTGCAGGGGTCAGTGTTGGGACCACAACTATTCACATTATACATTAATGACCTGGATGAAGGAACTGAGGGTATTGTTGCAGATGACACAAAGATAGGTGGAGGGGCGGGTAGTTGTGAGAAAGCGGGGAAGCTGCAGAAGGACTTGGATACACTAGTCAAGTGGGCACAGAAGTGGCAGATGTAGCGCAGTATGGTGAAGTATGAGTTATACATTTTGGTAGGAAAAATTGAAACATAGACTATTTTCTAAATGGGAAAAGGCTTCTGAAATCTGAAGCACAAAATGACTCGAGTCCTCATTCAGCATTCTCTTGAAAGTTAACATACAGGATTCAGTTGGCAGTTAGGAAGGCAAATGCAAAGTTAGCATTCACACAAGAGATGTACTGATAAGGGTGTGTAAGGCTCAGGTCAGACTGCATTTGGAATATTGTAAGTGGTTTTAGGCCCCATCTCTAAGGAAAGATGTGCTGGCATTGGAGGGGTCCAGAAGAGCGGTCCCAGGAATGAAGGGCTTGTCACTTGAGGAGAGGTTGACGACTCTGGGTCTGTACTGATGGCGTTTCAAAGGATGGGGGTGGGGGTGGTGGGATCTCATTGAGACTTAAAGGTACCTGAGAGGCCTGGGTAGAGTGGGTGTGAAGCAAACGTTTCCAATAGTAGGAGAGACGAGGATCTAAGGGCACTGTCTCAGGGTGAAGGGATGACCCTATAGGTCTGAGGAGGAAGTTCTTCAGTGAGAGGGTGACTCTGTGGAACTGATTGCCGCAGATGGCTGTGGAAGCCAAGTCATTGAGTCTGCTTAGGACAGAGATAGCTTGGTTCTTGATCTGTAAGGGAATGAAGAGTGATGGAGAGAAGGTAGGAGAAGGGATTGAGAAACATACCCATGATCGAATGGCAGAGCAGACTCAATAGGCTGAATTGTGCAATTCTGCTCCTTTATCTGACAGCATCCAGCAGTTTCCACATGTTGCAGTGAAAATCCATCCAGCTATCATTATACTTTATTAATTACTGTACTTTAGAATGCCTGCTCATTACACTTTATTGGAATTAAAACTCCAGTATCAACCTTATACTTAAGCAGCACATTTTTAGGACAGGAGGGGAAACAGACTACAGACCTAAGCACAAACTGAAGTCTTTACTTTTACTTTGAAGACTAGAGATCTTCACCAATCCTTGCCATGCACTGTTCAGGCTGTCCTTTCTATAGGCTGTGTGCCTTTTATTCTCTCCTGCTCATGTTTCCTTCTGGAGACTTCAGTTCCTGCGGTAAAACCTTATTTAAAGCTCAGCTTTCACCCTTTGCTCTCAAATTCCCACTTTGAACAAAATTTCCAACCTATACCCACTCAGACAATTGGTGCAAGAGTAGGCCATTTGGCCCTTCCAGCCAGCACCACCGTTCATTATGATCATGGCTGATCATCCACAATCAGTATCCTGTTCCTGCCCTATCCCCATAACCCTTGATTCCACTCTCCTTAAGATCTCTATCCAGATCTTTCTTGAAAGTATCCAGAGACTTGGCCTCCACTGCCCTCTGGGGCAGAGCATTCCATACACCCATCACTCTCTGGGTGAAGAGGTTTCTCCTCAACTCTGTTCTAAGTGGCCTACCCCTTATTTTTAAACTGTGTCCTCTGGTTCGGGACTCACCCATCAGCGGGAACATGCTTCCTGCCTCCAGAGTGTCCAAACCTTTAATAATCTTATACGTCTCAATCAGATCCTCCTCATCCTTCTAAACTCAAGTGTATACAAGCCCAGTCGCTCCAATCTTTCAACATATGATAGTCCCACCATTCCGGGAATTGACCTCGTGAACCTAGCTGCACTGCCTCAATAGCCAGACTGACCTTCCTCAAATTTGGAGACCAAAACTGCACACAATACTCCAGGTGCGGTCTCACCAGGGCCCTGTACAGCTGCAGAATGACCTCTTTGCTTCTATACTCAATTCCTCTTATGAAGGCCAGCATGCCATTAGCTTTCTTCACTGCCTGCTGTACCTGCACGCTGCTTTCGTTGACTGATGTACAAGAACACCTAGATCTCGTTGTACTGCCCCTTTACCTATTGTGACTCCATTTAGATAGTAATCTACCTTCCTGTTCTTGCCACCAAAGTGGATAACCACACATAACATCCTCCTCACATTTCACACTGCCACCCAGCTTTATGTCATCAGCAAATCTGCTAATATTACTTTTAATGCCTTCATCTCTATCATTCATGTACATTGTGAACAGCTGCGGTCCCAGCACTGAAGCTTGTGGTACCCCACTGGTCACCGCCTACCATTCCGAAAGGGGCCTGTTTATCCCTACTCTTTGCTTCCTATCAACCAGCCAATTTTCAATCCAAGTCAGTACCTTGCCCCCAATACCGTGTGCCCTTTGTCTCCTTCAGCTGAAGTCTCCATTCCCAGTGAAGGCCACAGGCTATTTGCCTTTCTTACTGATTGTTGCATCTGTGTGCTGGCTTTATGTGACTCATAAAAAAAAGGAAGTCGGGGCCCTTTAGACACAAACATTTCCCAACACTGTCACAGGTGGGACTAGTTTAGTTGGGATTATGTCCAGCATGGACTGATTGGAGCGAAGGGTCTGTTTCCCTGCTGTATGACTATAAGTGGTCATTGGCCAACATTAGCCACTGCTGTCACCTTTACAACAGCATTAGTAACCTATTCAATGACAGCACAGGGTTAGAAAGACACAGACATTCAGGGCCCTCTTGTGGCACTATTGTGGTAGTGTTCCTACCGGTGCTCCAGGTTAGAGGGGATAGGGGCTAAAAGCTGGCAAATGGGACTAGATTCATTTCGGATACCTGGTTGGCCTGGACAAGTTGGACCGGAGAATCCGCTTTCGTGCTGTACATCTCGATGACTATGACTCTGTGATTGCGAGTAGTGAGATAAGGACATCAGCAGATACAGACAGACAGACTGATGGGGGACTGAGGGCATTCAGTCTTTCCTTGCAGCTCAAACCCTCCAATCCTGGCAATATCCTTGTAAATCTTTCTAACCCCTTTCAAGTTTCACAACCTCCTTCCTACAGCAAGGAAACCAGAATTGAGCGCAGTATTCCAAAAGCAACCTAACTAATGTCCTGTACAGCCACAACATGACTTCCCAATTTCTGTACTCAATGCTCTGCCTAGTCAAGGCAAACATACCAAACATAGCCTTCATCCCGTCTTCCTGTGACTCCGCTTTCTAGATTAGATTAGATTACATTACAGTGTGGAAACAGGCCCTTCGGCCCAACAAGTCCACACCGACCCGCCGAAGCCCAATCCACCCATACCCCTACATTTACCCCTTACCTAACACTACGGGCAATTTAGCATGGCCAATTCACCTGAGCTGCACATCTTTGGACTGTGGGAGGAAACCGGAGCACCCGGAGGAAACCCACGCAGACACGGGGAGAACGTACAAACTCCACACAGACAGTCGCCTGAGGCGGGAATTGAACCTGGGTCTCTGGCGCTGTGAGGAACCACGAACCTGCAAATGAGGTCTCTCAGTCTACTTCCCAATTTCTGTTAGAATTTGATGTGGTTCAATGAGATCCTGTGATCATAAATTCCAAGTCGTAGAAACTCCAGCCTCTCACGTGACCTCTTGTCAAGTCAGGGACCAACCTACCTAGTGAACTCCCATTATTCTCTTTCTAAAGCGGTAAAGGAAAACACTGATGTTGGAGATCAGAAATAGAAGAATACCGAAGAAACTCTGAAGGTCTGACATGGTCTGTGGAAAAACAGAGTTACTGCTGAGTCTGCAAAGTCTCTTCTTTAGCACGGAGTTCCAAAACTAGAACTCTGTGGTCGCGCTCTCTCTACAGACAGTGAACCTGCTGTGTATTGTCAGCACATTCTGTTGTAATTTCATGTGAGGGATGCAGATATCAAGAGGGGGATTGTACGTGTGGGGTCACACGTTTGACAAGAGGTGATCCTACGTGGCAATGAGTCTTGGGAACACGCAGTGGGGTGCAAGGTTCAGATCCGTTCCAGTCTTCAGAACAATGCCAACTGAGACTTTTACTGAGTAAACTTAGTCTGACGAAGGGATGACGCACCCACAGCAGATGGGAAAGCACGCTGAAGTTCCTCCATTTTAAATGGAGTCCACGCAGCCTTTTAGACTGAAGATAAAGTATTTGTACAGCAGTACTCCTGTAACTGAGCCCCTCACTCCTGTACAGAGAAGTAATGGAAATGGCAAACAACAAAATGCAGCACCTGAGACTTGGTAAAAACTAGAGATACTTTGTTCCTCTGCGATAGAAAGTCTTTACAAAAATATTGTACAAAACATACGTTAGGCAGATACATATATATAAATAAATAAATACATTGTTTGATTGTATTACGTCACATCTTGATCAAAGCTGCTCAAGCACATTCTCGGCTTGGTTCACCCTCAAGCAACCAAACCCAAGGAGCTGAAGGTGGCGGGGGCATGCTCTGGTCAGGGCGGATTCAGGCTCACACGGCGGTACTCTGAAAGACAAAACATAAAGAAAGTCTTTGAAGAAGTTACTGAAAAGATTGATGAGGGGAGAGCAGTAGACGTTGTTTATTTGGACTTTCAGTAAAGCCTTTGACAAGGTTCTGCGTGGTAGGCAGGCCAACTACGCTGGGTCACATGGGATTCGGGCTTGCCAATTGGACACAAAATTGGCTTAACGGCAGCAGACAGTGGTGGTGGTGGAGGGTTACTTTTTGTACTGGAGGCCTGTCACTAGCAATGTTCCACAGAGATCTGCTCTTGGTCCGCTTTTGTTTGTCATTTATATATGAGACTATATGGCATTTGGATAAGAATATAGAAAGCGTGCTTAGTAAGTTCACGGACAACACCAAAATTGATGGCACAGTCGACACTGAAGACGGTTTTCTGAGATTACAAAGGGATCTTGATCAAATGGCTAATGGGCGGAAATACGGCATATGGAGTTCAACCTGGATAAGTGTGAAGTATTGCATTTTGGTACAACATACAGGGGTAGGACTTGTACAATTAATAGTAGGGTCTTGGATAGCATTGTAGAACAGAGGGACCTAAGGGTTCAGGTACATAATTCTTTGAAGTTTTGTGTCACATATAGACAGGGTGGTTAAAGAGGAGTTTGGTGTACTTGCTTTCATTGCTCAGCCCTTTGAGTACAGGAATGGGGAAGTCATTGTTGAGGTTGTACGGGACATTGGTGAGGCCTGTTCTGGAGCACTACGTCCAGTTCTGGTCGTCAAGTTGTAGCAAGGATATTAAGCTGGAGTGGGTTCAGAGGAGATTTACCAGGATATTTCTGGGTATGGAAAGTTTCAGTTATAAAGAGTGTAGGAAGTTGAGAGGTGACCTTACAGAAGTTTCTAAAACCATGAGAGGTTAATGCTAGGTAACTTTTATCCAGGATGGGGAATTTCAAGATTAGGGGGCATATTTTTAAGGTGAGAGAAGAGAGATTTTTAAAAATACATTGAGGCAATTTTTTTTTTTTACACAGTGTTTTGTGTGTGAAATGAACTTTGAGAAACTGGTGAATGCAGACACTGTTACAATGGTTAAAAGATATTTGGACAGGTACATGAATAGGAAAGGTTTTGGAGGGATATGGGCCAGGTGGGACTAGTTTAGTTTGGGATTATGTTCAGCATAGACTGGTTGGACCACTGGTTGGACCGAAGGGTCTGTTTCCGTGCTGTATGACTATAAGTGGTCATTGGCCAACATTAGCCACTGCTGTCACCTTTACAACAGCATTAGTAACCTATTCAATGACAGCACAGGGTTAGAAAGACAAAGACAGTGGGAGCCCTCTTGTGGTGCTATTGTGGTAGTGTCCCAGGTTCAAGTCCCACCTGCTCCAGAGAGTGTGTCATAACATCTTTGATTAGGTTGACGGGAATAAAAAGGTTAAATCAAATAAAGGCACTGGGAATCAGCCAATGACAGCACACGTTAAAGGAAAAGGAAAAACACGTTTGTTCAATGGTAACACTGCTATTGTGGGCCTTTTCCTGGAACCCCTGGGGTTTAGGTAAGAGATACTGATGAAGGAATGGATATTTCATCTACACACACACACACACACACACACACACACACACACACACACACACACCCAGACAGACAGACACACCCCCACACCCACCACGGACAGACACCCACACAGAGACACACCTACACACACATCCCCCCACAGACACCCCCACACCCAGACACTCCCACACACCCCCAGACACCCACACATAGACACACCCCCCACACAGACCCACCCCCCCAGACACCCACACATAGACACACACCCCCACACTGACACCCAGACACATACAGACCACACCCCCAGACACAGGCACCCACACAGACACCCCCCCACGCAGACCCACCCTCACCCACCCAGAGACACAGACACACACACAACCACACCCACATCAGACACAGGTACCCACACAGACACACACACACACCCACATACCCACTCCCACACACACACCCACACCCACCCACATACCCACGCAGACCCACTCCCACACACACACACCCACCCACATACCCACGCAGACCCACTCCCACACACACACACCCACCCATATACACATACAGACACAGACACACCCACAGGTCTGTCAGACTGTTTCTTCAATACTCACTACGGGCTGTGCAGAAAGCTCCTCCAGCTGGGAGTAGGGACTGGGTAAGCCAAAGAGACCGACTCAAACTCCCTAACCTCTCCCTGCGAATTGTCTGCAGCTGAATCGGACTCTTCCTGCCACCCTTGCATCCTACTTGAGACCGAGCTGAGCTTCTCACTTCATCCACGTCGACCACGCTCAATTTCACAATTCCCAGCCCCCAAGTTACAATTGCTCCGTAACTTCACTCACCCCACTCTCCAGTCCCACTGACACAGCTAACCCCTGGGGCTGCATGGTGGCTCAGTGGTTAGCACTGGGACAAAGTGAGTACTGCAGATGTTGGAGATCAGAGTCAAGAGAGTGGGGTGCTGGAAAAGCACAGCTGGTCAGGCAGCATCCGAGGAGCAGGAGAATTGACATTTCGGGCAAAAGCCCTTTATCAGGAATGAGCGATGGTTACACTGTTTACCCAGGGACCCGGGTTCGATTCCAGCTTTGGGTGACTCTCTGCGTGGGTTCTCCCTGTGTCTGCGTGGGTTTCCTCCAGGTGCTCTGGTTTCCTCCCACGGGTCAAAGACGCGCGGCTGAGGGTGGATTAGCCATGGGAAATGCAGGGTCATGGGGCTGGAGGCGGGGATACTCTTCAGGGAGTCGGTGCAGCCTGCTTCCACACTGTAGGGATTCTAACATTCTAAAATTCTGGCCCCTTGTACATCTCAAATTGAACCCCTTCACTGAAGCTTTGGAGACTCTGCTCTCTGCAACCTTCTGTGTGACGGAAATTAAGCATGTGTTTGTGAGAGAGATGGACACAGTTTTCAGAAGTACTGAGAACATCCAGTAGAGGGAGCTTAAAGACACAGAGAGACAGAGAGAGAGAGAAAGACAGACAGACACATGGGGGTGGGGGAGAAAGAGAGAGAGACAGACACAGGGGGAGGGGGAGAGAGAGAGAGAGAGACATGGGGAGGGAGGGAGAGAGAGAGAGACACACACACACATATGGGGAGAGAGAGAGAGAGAGAGAGACACACACATACAGAGAGAGAGCATGTAGAGAGAGTGTGCATGTATGTGTGAGAAGTGTGTGAGATGTACTAACACCATAGCACAGTGAGCTTGCAGACAGCGGAGGTGTGGCTCTGTGACAGAGACAATGCATGTGTGCCTGGAGACTGATAAAAAGCACCACTCTTCGCCGAAGGCTGATCTTCCCTCGCTTCTAAACCTCTGACTGAGCAGCAGCCAAATCTTTCCCTTCGACTTCCTCTGAGCAACTGCATGGGCCCCACGGGCTCTCCCTTTTGCTCACTGCCCGGTCCAGTGACCTCCTGTGCATGTCAACCTTGGAACATGCAACAGCACTTGGTACCGCCCGCAAGGGGCCTGGTCCTTCAGAAGTAAATGCAAGGCCTTGATGAGAGTCTACACAGCCCCTGATGCTGCTGCATGAGCTGGGACACCCAGGGCTGCTGTTCTCAGTCTCTGTGCTGACACAGCCCAGGCCCGAAAAAGAGGGTAAGTTAGCATCTTGTCACAATATCCTTAGCTAGAATTCTGAGGTAGCTACTGCTGAACTTGGTGTGAAAACCTGATATTACAATGGAAGACTTTCATACGTTAAGGAGCTAACAGTGCTTCCTGCAACATTAAAATTGGTTGTGTAAATAAAATAATGTCACTTATTTACAGCTTAAAACGTTCACCCATGACTCAGTTATTGCCACTCAACTGTTTTCCCGAGGACTTCAGTTCTTCTGAAACTTCACTTCCCCTGTCCTAATGCACACCCAGTTCCTGTGCTCCCTCAGGTACACTGGCTCCTCGTCAAAACGCGTGGTGCTGGAAAAACACAGCCAGTCAGGCAGCATCTGAAGAGCAGGAGACTTGATGTTTCGAGCATAAGCTCTTCATCAGGAATGCGGGATGAAACACATTGCTTGAAACATCGACTCTCCTGCTCCTCGGATGCTGCCTGACTGGCTGTGCTTTTCCAGAGCCACACTTTTTGACGCTGATCTCCAGCATCTGCGGTCCTCACTTTCTCCTAGTCCACTGGCTCCCAGTCCAGCCACTTCTCGGATTGTAAAATTCCCATCCTCAGTTACAGAAGCTGTGTTGCTGCCTGCTGTCTGTCATTTCTCTCATTCCACAGCTTACGGGAAACATCTGCGCCCCTGAATTCTGACCTCTCGCACGTCCCAATGCTAATTACCGCTCTGTTATTGTTTGAATGAGATTCCAGGCACAGCAAGCTGCTGGTGAAGGAGATTAATGGCAGCTGCCAAGCCGTACCTTGCCCAGGTGTGAACTGCTGGCTCCTGACTCTGATCCTGGGACACGGCGTGCAGTGTCTGCTCCACCGGTGCCTGGGATTCCTGGATGCAAACACCTTGCTGTTCCAAAAGCGCTGTCAACTGGATTGGGGGGGGGAGGGGGGAAGAGATAAGCGGGTTAGTAACCAAGTTAGGAACGGTGAAAGGAGATTCTAAAATGATCATTTCGGTCTGTGATTTCCCCACCCGGCCGCACTGACATGGATGTGAGGTGCTAGACCAACAGAATGGCACCCTGAGAATGGCAGGATGGATTGATGGGAGTCGATGGTCACGTAGTAACTACAATACTGGACCCGCTCTGGGGGCCATGACTTTAAATACCATCGAGGAAACTCATTGGCAGGATATGGGCTTCACTGGTTGGTCTCGCATCCGTTGCCTGTCCATAGCTAGCTTCGAGGTGGTGGTGATAAGCCATGTTTTTGAATCTCTGCCAGGGTTCCTTCAGCGCTCCAGTTGTAGGGACATTCGCAGTGCTCCTCAGGAGCCAGTTGCAGGATTCTGACCAAATGACCATGAGGATAAAGTCAAACGTTTCCAAACCAGGACGTGGCTTTGGCCTACAGGGGTTCTGGCAAGCATTCCCAACTTGCTGCAGAACACCTAGCCTCTGTCTCGTTCTCGTAACCATAGCATTTACAAAGCTGGTCCCAGTTCAGGTTCTTGGTCAATGGTAACCCCCAGGATGCTGGTCATGGGGAGTTTAGTGATGGTAACATCACTGAATGCCAAGATGCAATGGTTAGATTCTCACTCGTTGAAAATCATCATAGCCAGGCCCTATGTGTGGGCATGAATGTTACTCACCACTTTTCAGCCCATGCCCAAGGATGTCCAGACTTCACTGAATTGGGACGTGGATTGGTTCCGTATCTGAGGAGCTGTGAATGATGCGGAACGTTGTGCAATCATCGGTGAACACCCCCATTTCTGAGGTGACTGAGCTCCCACAACCACAACTTCCTATGTGCCAGGTATGACTCCAACCAGCAGAGAGACATCCTTCCGTTCCCCACTGACTCTAGATTGGAGAGGACTCCTCAATGTGACCCCCCCACCTCTGGATTACAGCTCCTTTGCACATGCTAGGACCAGGCCTGTAATTTAACAATCAGTAATATCTGGAATTGAAAACAAGTCTCAAGTGAGGGGGACTGTGACAACTATCATTAACTTTTGTGAACGCCCATCGGGCTCACTATAACGTCCTTTAGGGGAAGTGATCTGCTGTCCTTGCCCCAGTCTGGCCTCGGCAAGGAAGAACAGAATAGCTGAAGGGTTAATCACAGCAGGACAGCTATCAGACAGGCCCATGGGAGGAAGCAGGAAGAGCGCTCAGTGGTACCCGATCCATGGGGTGGATGGACGCAGGGAATTGGACCACAGTCCTGAGCAGCACAAATTCCTGTGGGTGTAACCAACCTTGATGTAATTTCTTGCTCTCACACCTCCTTCACCATTGTAGCAATCGTGGTTATTGGACTGAGGGGAATAGAGTGGGTCTTGGTATACCTATTAAAAAGAAAAATTAGCAAATTGTGTTAGTCAGGAGTCATTATAATCACATAACACTCCACCACGTGCACAGACATGCACAGTCCTCTTATATACACATACCTCAACATAGAGGCTGTACCAATGCAAACACTAACCCCCCCTCAAATTACACGAGACCCTTCATGTTATACCCAGGAAATCCTGACACTGTTTCAGTATAGCCTCAGACACACTCTCCACAACCCCCCTCACCCAAATTGTATCCTTACTGTTCCATTATTCAAGTTTGTGACGGTCAGGATATTAGGCGGCACTGCTACCACAGCACCAGGGTCCCAGGTTCGATTCCACCCTCGGGCAACTGTCTGTGTGGAGTTTGCACATTCTCGCCGTGTCTGCGTGGGTTTCCTCCGGGTGCTCCGGTTTCCTCCCACAGTCCAAAGATGTGCAGGTCAGGTGAATTGACCATGCTAAATTGCGCGCACTGCTAGAGGGAAATGGGTCTGGGTGGGTTACTCTTCGGAGGGTCGATGTGGACTTGTTGGGCCGAAGGGCCTGTTTCCACACTGTAGGGAATCTAATCTAATCTAATCTAATCTTCCCAAAGTACTTCCCAGAGGATCAGTGGAAAACAAACAGGTCGTTTTGTTGGAAGCTGGGTCAGTGACAGAAGGCTAGATAGAACTGTGTCAGGGATAACGCTATAAAGTTAACAGCTCTCATATCCTGACAGGTCACCACCCCCCCCATCCCCCCCCAACTGATGGACTGGCAGGAAAATCACCAATCGAACCCATGTCTCTCTCTCTCTCTCTCTCTCTCAAATAGCTGCCCTGGGAGAGGTCCCAAAGGAAGGTCTGGGATTTCTAGCTTTTCATAAAAGGTTCTTACACATCCAACAGTGCCCTGGCCATTTCTTCATCACTCTTCAGCCGCAGGCTTTGCTTGAGTGAGTTCCAGCGGTCGATCTCCTTTCCGATGTCAAGCGCCCCGCGCTGCTTGCACCGGCAATTCCTGGCCGGACTAGCCATCCGCTTTCTCCGCCTCGTCATCGCTGCCTGCAACCCCTCCGTGTCGCTCTCAGATACCAAGTCCGCCTCAGTGCAGCAACCCTCCTCAAAACTGATATCGCTGGCAGGTGGAGGGAGGGAGGGAGAGTATCGTTTTAGAGAACGGGAGAGCACGCGTGCGAGAGGCAGCGGGAGATTAACAAAGCACGCGATGCCGAGTGAACAGCGCTCGCAAGACCATGTGAGGGCGCGGGCAAGTGAGCAGTGAAAGAGACAGAAAGAGAAAACAAAACGTGCACAAGACAGACTGTGAGACAGCACGAGGATGGGAGATAGGTGGAGGGCTGGTGTGAGGGGGAGGCGATGCGGGGGACAGTGGATGGACATCAGGATTCGGGGGCACGTGGAGGGAACGGATATCTGCGCAAGAGAAAGCATCTGCTCAACACAGACAGAAGGAGACTCACTCCTGGCTTGCAGTGGAGTCAGTAACCAGGGGTAACCCTTTATTGGTTCAAACACAGCACAGGGGCTAGGATCTGGAATGTGCTGCCCGGACCGGTGCCGGACGGGGATTCCATCCCTCTGGGAAGTGAATCGGAATTAGATCTGTAAAGGGGAATAGATTGATGGGATTCTGGAGGGGAGGAGCAGCCTGGAGCTTCCCCCTCTTTCTGCTCTGCAACACCAGAGTGCAAGAGTTAGAAAAGGCTTGCTGGCCAGCAGACAGACAGACTGTCTCGTCAACACACTCTGGTCACCAGACAATGGGGAGGATGACCCGAGATAGAGGCAGGATAGGATCCACAATCAACGTTACCACAGAAAGAGGCGACCCCCCTCCCAAACCCGGCCCCTGCCGATCCCAGTGCTTTCAGCCGAAACCGTTTGACACTGTGCGCCTCTTCCTCTCGAGAGAACGTGCCCTGCTCACGAAGGTGGTCCTGTCAGTTACATGGACAGGTCCTCTGCTCCCCGCTGTGAAACCCAGCTTCCTAGGGCTGGGAGCTGCTCCTCTTACCTGCTCGGATGTGATAAGGTCACCGTGCTGTCTGAACCCGTCGAGGCCGCTGGGGAAGGAAGGCTGCATGGGTCCTCTCGCTCTGCAGAAAGAACAGGACAGGTTCACCGCCACTGACTGGCGTCTGCCGAGCACCCTCAGCACAGCAACTAATGTAACTTTTTTTTTTAAGAGCAGAAAGGTTTTCCTGGGTTAGGTTAATGGCTATCGCTGGCAAGTCCGTCATTTGGTGCCCATCCCTAACTGAGCAACTTGCTAGACTACTTCAGGGAACAATTCCAGAGACAATTCCACGTTGCTGTGGGTCTGGAGTCATGTGAAGGCCAGACAGAGCAGGAACAGCGGATTTCCTTCCCCAGCAGACAGGAACGAACTATAAGGCCTTCAGCAATAATTTACGGTAATGTGACAGTTGTCATTTAGAACTCTGAGCTCAAAAGCTGCATGAATTCATGTAAAACTCAATTATCTCACTTTTTAGATTAGAATCAATCTAAACATCATGGCATAGACAAAGAACACAGGGGGCTAACACCTTCAACATATTGTCCAGCTATCACCATTGTTAACAGCTAACCCGAGAATGCAACTTTTTAAACAAAGGTTTTGTGATTTACACATGAAAGAAGTGAAACTGTCATGGTATTCAAACAGATGAAAGACTTAACAGACAATCAATTTTTCAAAGTATAATTTCAGTTACATCACACTAAGTCTTTGCTATAAATTCTGTGTGTTAGGATTGAGCCCTCCACTACCACCTGATGTGCTTCCAATTAAACCTGTTGGACTATAACCTGGTGTTGTGTGATTTTTAACTTTGTACACCCCAGTCCAACACCGGCATCTCCGAATCAAGATTATCTTTGCAAGGCAACATTTTGTTGGCTGAATTTAAATTCCCCAGATGTTTCGGTGGGATTTGAACTTGGTAGCCACACAGTAGCAGCCTGGGCCTCTGTGTTACAGGTACACAATCCTTTATCCACTGTCCTTGGGGCCAGTCGATTCTCGGATTTCGGAACTTTTCAGATTTCAGAATAAATGACATTTGCACAGTGAAACTTTAAAACAATCTTACCGAACAGCAGAACCACGCATGGCTAGCAGGAACACTGAGACACAATTGAGGCCTGCCAGTGCTGGGCCACACCACCATGTCACATCTGAGTAATGTGGGTCGAGTGGGTGCGAAATTGTGGCACTCGATTGCTCGCCAAACAATCTTTTTATACAGAAAGCAACTTCGGATTTCAAAGCTATTTTGATTTCAGAGTTTCAGATAAAGGATTGCGGACCTGTACTAGTTCAATGACATCAGTGTTGTGGCATAATCTTTTCCTACGTATCCTGCAGGACATTCATCACTGAGCCACATCAGCTCCTACCTATTTTGATTTCAGGATAGGCTGTCCCACCGTCCTCACCGACGCAGATTCGGATAATATCCCCATCGGAAGGTTGCTGTCTCTCGGGGCCTTCGGCACGTCTAGAGAATGAAAAACACCGATTCTGGTGACAACCTTCACGTTGTGAGGTCCTGCGCCCCCCTCGCCTCGCCCAAACTTTCTTTATCAGTGGAATTAGGTGACTCACCGGTTACTGAAGGGAGTGTGGGGACCAGAAAGTGTTAATGGCGAGGGAACTGCTGAAGCGGAATCGCAATGCTCTGGCTCAGAGGGGCAGTGTTTGCACTGAACTAGAGACAGAGCATTGTAAAAGTTAGCTCAGGCTCCTCACTTGAGCACTAGCACTGTATTGCGACTTCCTTGACTGTAAACTATCATAGAATCCCTCCGATGGGGAAACAGGCCACTTGGCCCAACAAGCCCACACCGACCTCCGACATTTACCCCCGACTAACCTACACATCCCTGAACACCATGGGACAGTTTAGCATGGGCCAATCCACCCTGACCTGCACATCTTTGGACTGTGGGAGCACCCGGAGGAAACCCACGCGGACACGGGGAGAATGTGCAAACTCCACACAGACAGTCACCCGAGACGGGAATTGAACCTGGGTCCCTGGCGCCATGAGGTAGCAGCGCTAACCACTGAACCACCGTGCCGCCCCAAACTGACATGGATATTTGGCGCTGCCTGACAGGTGAAATGCCACAAGTTTGCAACTTGGTAAAGGGGTGCACATTTTTAGTTGTACAAGACAATGGCTGCTGCTAGAGTATTAAGAACGCTGAGTCAGAGTGATACCAGGAGCTTTGACAAACTGCCTGACGACAGCCTCTGACTGATTCAACTGCAGTTTGCTTCAGGTCTGTAAATGTAGAGCAGTCAGAGCTCCGGAGCTAACAGACAGAAATCATCTTTTCCCATGTTCTCTTGATGCAAAAGCTTATATTTCTAGTTTTTTTGCTTTTCTTTTAAAGAATTCTCAGACAGGGGAAGACCTTGGGGTCCACTGGATTAAAGTGAAAAATGACCAGCACTTTACAGACACTGACACGTCATCATTGCTAAAAATCAAAAGAAAGAGAGATAATTTAACTCGTGACTTTAGATCCTGAGAACTTTGTTTTTCCTGTCATTATTCTTCCATCTATAAAATTTCTGTTAAATGGTTGTTTTATTTTCATAAGTGTTTGTGTGTTTGGGATTTTTAAGAGGTAGCGATTAGGTTTCATTGCAGCTGTACAGTAATTGGAGTCATACAGCATGGAAACAGATTTTACTGTCCAACTCATCAGTCTCCACCAGGTTTCCTAATCTGAATTAGTCCCATTTGCTTGCCTCGAGCCCCAAATCCCTCTAAACCCTTCCAATTCATATACCTGTCCAGATTTATTTCAAATCTTGTAACTGTACCTGTCTCTACCACCTCCTCCTGGCAGCTTGTTTCATATACGCACCACCCTCTATGTGAAAACATTACCCCTCAGGTGCCTTTTAAATCTTTCCCTCTCACCTTTAAACCTATGCCCTCTAGTTTCAGACTCCCCACCCGGAATCAAGGACCTTGGCTATTCACCGTATCTATGCCCCTCATGATTTTATCGATCTCTCTAAGGTCACCCCTCGCTCCAGTGTCAAAAAATAGCAGCTATCCAACCTCTCCTAACTCAAAAACTCCAGTCCGGGTACGATCCTAGTAAATCTTTTCTGCACCCTATCCAATCTAAGAACATCCTTCCTTTAGTAGGGCAACCAGACTGTAAGTAGTTCTCCAAAAGTGACCTCATTAACCCGCAGTATGGCTGCGACATGACGCCCCAACTCCTGTATGCAATGCTCTTGACTGGTGAAGGTAAGCGTGCCAAACACCTTCTTCACCACCCTGTCTACCTGCGACACCACCTTCAAGGAACTATGTACCTGCAGCTCCAGGTCTGTCTGTTCGACAAGACTCCCCAATCCTTTAATTCCCCGCTTTCTTTTTAAAGTGGATTGCAATGGGTAGTTATTTCCTGAAGATGACAAAACTTGGTGCAAATTGCTTTGATCTGGAATAACAGTCAGACAGACAAATTGGTCAGCTTGGTAGCCCAATTGGGATTTGATAGATTTTCTGTTTGCTTGCAGAACAGTTGGGGCTTGATGGTCGACACACTCTTCCCAGTTAGGATGTGGCAAGGGATACAGATGACAGGAAGAGAATCGCGACAAGAGTCGAATTGTTCAGGTTCAGGTGCTGTGGTTGTGGCGAGGTGCCCCTCGCTCAGGAAAGGGGACCAGGCAAAAGTACGCTGTTGTTACTTACGGCTCTGACGGGACAGCCAGGTCTGTCCCAGTGTTTTTCGCCTCCTTGCTTTCGGGATCGCGGTGACTGAACGCACGGCCCTCGCTGTCGGACTCCCACTCGGCGGGTTCCGTTTTCGCTCTGGGGCTGGGGAACGACGGACGCGCTGTGACCGGATATTTGGAGATGCCATCAGAGGCAGAACCTGCATCGCTGAACAGGGAGCTGTCCGTCTCATCCTCGATGCTGCCGATACTAAGATGGGGCAGGGCAGTTGAGAGACAGAGACAGAGAGAGCGCAAGCAAATATCGGGAAATGATCGGAATGCAGACCGCGACGGTGAACATTATGTTGTGTGTGTGCGTGTGTGTGTGGGGGGGGGGGGGGGGAGGGGTGGGGGGTTATCACCTGACTGGAAATCTCAGTGCACATTCACACATGCCCAAACTGCCCACGAGAAGCATTACGTGCCCAGAGGGTGGGTGGGAAGGAAGGAGAGGTGGGGTCACAGTCCACATGGAGGAACGGTACCTGCTGGGGTGCGACAAGGTCACAGTCGATTCTGATCCCACTGACAGCGACGGGACACTGTCCAAGTCAGCTTGTTCTAGGAGAAACATCAGCAGAAATGAAACCACTCACCCAGATGTCTGGGAAAAGTCATCGGAGAATTTACAGTGAGTTTACAGTGTTTCCACACTGTAAGTAATCTAATCTAGAAATAAAAAGCTTGCAATGTCTCAAGTTCACTGCCGAACCTCAAAGCATCCTGAAGCGTCTGTGATTTGAAAAGTCCTGTGTAAGTACAATATGTTTCTTTCCTTCTTTCTTGCACCTTAGATGTTCTCTGTTGTGACCGCCGAGCAGTTAGTTGGCTAACTGATTAAATCTGGTTTCTCTAAGTTCCAATTCAGCTGGCTGTCAATACAAGGTTCCTCACTACACCCAAAGCAAACAAAAGCAACTAAGGAAACAGTTTCGTGACTGGAGGCAGGTGGTGATTGTTTCCCTATGTTTTTCTATTCTCCCAACCCTGTAGAAATTGGTTCTTGCTCTGTTAAAGAGAAAGGAGCGAGTGGTGAATGCCTGGTTAGTGGTTAAGCTCAATCCAACAGGTTAGAGTCACAGAGGTTTACAACATGGAAACAGATCCTTCAGTCCAACTCATCCATGCCAACCAGATATCCTTATCTAATCTAGTCCCATTTGCCAGCACTTGGCCCATATCCCTCTAAACCCTTCCTATTCATCGACCCAACCAGATGCCTTTGAAACTTGAAAGGGTTCAGAAAAGATTGACAAGGATGTTGCCAGGGTTGGAGGATTTGAGCTACAGGGAGAGGCTGAACAGGCTGGGGCTGTTTTCCCTGGAGCGTCGGAGGCTAAGGGGTGACCTTATAGAGGTTTACAAAAGTATGAGGGGCATGGAGAGGGGTAAATAGGCAAAGTCTTTTCCCTGGGGTCGGGGAGTCCAGAACCAGAGGGCATAGGTTTAGGGTGAGAGGGGAAAGATATAATAGAGACCTAAGGGGCAATTTTTACACGCAGAGTGTGGTACGTGCATGGAACAAGCTGCCAGAGGATGTGTTGGGGGCTGGTACAACTGCAACATTTAAGAGACATCTGGATGAATATGAATAGAAAGGGATATGGGCTGGGTGCTGGCAGGTGGGACTAGATTGTGTTGGGATATCTGGTCGGCATGGACGGGATGGACCAAAGGGTCTGTTTCCGTGCTGTACATCTCTATGACTCTATGCCTTCCAGTTCTGGACTCCCCCACCCCAGGGAAAAGACCTTGCCTATTTACCTTATTCATGCCCCTTACGATTGTATAAATCTCATTTTATACAAAGTTAATAGCAACATTAATAAATGAATAATATAATTAAATAGTTAATTAAAACTTGCGAAGGATGGCAGTCTGGTGCTGTGAGGAGAAAGTGAGGTCTGCAGATGCTGGAGATCAGAGATGGAAATGTGTTGCTGGAAAAGCGCAGCAGGTCAGGCAGCATCTAGGGAACAGGAGAATCGACGTTTCGGGCATTAGCATTCCTGAAACGTCGATTCTCCTGTTCCCTAGATGCTGCCTGACCTGCTGCGCTTTTCCAGCAACACATTCCCAGTCTGGTGCGGTGTCAATTCTATGGCATGTGGAAGCTCCTGGACACCATACTGGACGATGCTGGACATGCACGTCAGCTGTAAGTAATGTCCAAGCAGCTTCAGCTCAGAGTTTGAGTTGGAGACTGAATTACATATACCATTACACATCAGGGAGGGGGAAAGTCACCTGGATTCTTAATACCAAGAAGCAGTCACTTTAAATCGAAGAGAGTCTTCTGATTTGTCAATGGTCAGGGACGGGCAGTGTGACTGTGAGTGAGGCTATTCAGGGGGACTTGGAGGTCAGGACTGCCAGCCTCTACAATGGTCCAGTAGGTCTGAAGTTCTCTTGCTTTACTTTTTACAAAACCGACATGGACGTCGCTGACTGGGACAGCATTTATTGCTCGCCCCTAGTTGCCCTTGAGAAAGTGAGGGTGAGCTGCCTTCTTGAACTGCTGCAGTCCACTTGTTGTAGGTTGACCCACGATGCCATCAGGGAGGGAATTCCAGGATTTAGAACAACCAAAGGGCCCTGCATTTTTTTTACAGGAGACTCTGATCAGACAAAGGTGCAGGGTAGGCCATTCGGCCCTATGAGCCAGAACCACCATTCATTACAATCAGTATCCTGTTCCTGCCTTATCCCCATAACCCTTGATTCCACTATCTCTAAGAGCTCTGACCAGCTCTTTCTTGAAAGTATCCAGAGACTTGGCCTCCACAGCCTTTTGGGGCAGGGCATTCCACACAGCCACCACTCTCTGGGTGAAGAGGTTTCTCCTCAACTCTGTTCTAAGTGGCCTACCCCTTATTTTTAAGCTGTGTCCTCTGGTTCGGGACTCACCCATCAGCGGAAACATGTTTCCTGCCTCCAGAGTGTCCAATCCTTTAATAATCTTATATGTCTCAATCAGATCCCCTCTCATCCTTCTAAACTCAAGTGTATACAAGCCCAGTCGCTCCAATCTTTCAACATTTGATAGTCCCGCCATTCCGGGAATTGGTCTCGTGAATCTACGCAGCACTCCCTCAATAGCCAGGATGTCCTTCCTCAAATTTGAAGACCAAAACTGCACACAATATTCCAGGTGCGGTCTCACCAGGGCCCTGCACAGCTGCAGAAGGAATTCCTCTTGTTATGAAGGCCAGCATGCTATTAGCTTGCTTCACTGCCTCGTGTACCTGCATGTTTGCTTTCATTGACTGATGTACAAGAGCACCTAGATCTCGTTGTACTGCCCCTTTACCTAACTTGACTCCATTTAGGTAGTAATCTGCCTTCCTGTTCTTGCCACCAAAGTTGATAACCACACATTTATCCACATTAAACTGCATCTGTCATGCATCCATGTACTCACCTAGCCTGTCCAGGTCACCCTGTATTCTCCTAACATCCTCCTCACATTTCACCCTGCTCCCCAGCATTGTGTAATCAGCAAATTTGCTAACATTACTTTTAATGCCTTCATCTATTAATGTACATTGTTAACAGCTGCGGTCCCATCACTGAACCTTGTGGTAGGCCACTAGTCACTGCCTGCTATTCCGAAAGGGACCCATTTATCATTACTCTTCTTTTCCTGTCAGCCAGTGAATTTTCAATCCAAGTCAGTACCTTGCCCCCAATACCACGTGCCCTAATTTTGCTCATTAATCTCCTACGTGGGACCTTGGCAGGGCTCCTTCAGAAATGTAGAGGCATGCTTCCATTCCAACATGTCTCTTGTGGTGGGGGACTGCTGTGGGAAGGCAACCCAGGTCCTTTTTATCTGCTGTATTTTGTCACTAAAGGGTGTCAGCATCACAGTCAGCCACTTTGACATCTGCTGTCAAAGGGTAAGTACATAAAGGTGAGAGGTTAGGGCGCCTGAAGAGTAGAGGTCCAGGTGAGCACGTGCCATACGTTAGTGGTTAGTTGAAAACTTACCCAAGGGTTAGACTGGTTATTTATTAACCAACTTATCCTAAGCAACTATTTACTAAACGGCAGGGGAACCATTCCACTCCCCCCCCACCCCAAGTTCTCAGGTTTAAGCGATACTTTCAGAGGGTCTGAGGATCAGGGGAATTGACCAGTGGAATTCTCAATTTCCTGGGCAATTCCTTTGACGCAGGTCAAGCCGGGACTTTTGCAAGCTCAACTCCCACCCACACGGCACGATTATCCGGCCGGCGGCCGGCGGAAAATCCGGACCAATGAGTTGTCAGAAGGACGGAGATGGGTTGAGAAGAGTGAGGGGTGGCTTGGTCGAAGTCTGTAAGATCCTGATCCTGAATGGTATTGACACGAGAGAGACGGAGAGAATGCTTCCTTTTGTGGGCGGGCCTAAAGCGAAGGGCACTGTTTCGTAATTAGCGGTGGCCCTTTATGGGCAGGAAATGAAGAGGAGCAAAGGGACGCCGTGCACACGTCTGGAACTCTCCATGGTAAAGTTTGGGAGTGGGGGTCATTACCCACAGATGTGGGTAGATTCTTGATGGGTGATGGAGTCAAAGGTTACCGGGGGATTATCAGAGGTTATCCACCCACCCACCCACCCTCCGGATCAGAACGCCAGAAGAACTGAAGTGTTTGGGGAGCACAGCACAAGTGGTTTAGGTATGGTCCACTGCTCCCCAGTTTCATCCACTGCCCTGAAGTGAAAAAATGCAGCTGTGGGAAGTAATCAGTTTACAGCACATGGATTAAACCGCCACCCTTGCCCCCATCCTTCTACGCCCTGGTCCTGACGGACATCAAAAGCACCTGAAGGAAGTACAAACCATTATCCTCCTTGGCTGAATCGCGATTGGTGTCTGCCGCTTCGTCGAGGTCAGCCTCCTGGACGGTGCGACTGGGACCCGGCTGATGCATCTGCTTCTCGATAAACCTAGGAAATTCAAGTCACGTTGGCTAAGCTGAAGGTGGTGTGGAGGAGAGGGGGTCGCTTCAAATATTCAGGCGAGACTGCAGTGAAACTACGTCAGGTTGCCACCCCCCCCACCCCCATGCAACCCCGGACCCTGAGCTGGTCTAGTTGATCATGCCATTCCCAGAGTGGACTCCCTCCTGTTGAACTGGTATCGGATCCCTCGGGACCACCGGGTCTCCAGTCCATGCCAATGACTCATCTTCGGCTCAATAATGTTGGGGGCAACCAATGGCCCGGCCCAACTCCTTACCCCTCCCCCGCTCAACCCTGATGCCGCATGCAACCAGTGCCCAGAGGAGCCGGCTTGGAGCTCCACAGTCTCACTGCCTGACGGATCGCCAATCACCTCCCCCCCCCGGCACCCCCCCAAAGTCCTGACGGGTGATGGGCGGCATGGTGGCTCAGAGGTTAACACTGCTGTCTCACAGCGCCAGGGACCCGGGTTCAATTCCAGCAACTGTCTGTGTAGTACATTGTTAACATGTCTGTGTGCTCCAGTTTCCTCCCACAATCCAAAGATGTGCAGGTCAGGGTGGATTGGCCATGCTAAATTGTCCAGGTGTTCAGGGATGTGCAGGTTAGGTGCATTAGTCAGGGATAAATGTAGAAGCATGGGTCTGGGCGGGATGCTCTTCGGAGGGTCGGTGTTGCCCTGTTGGGCCGAAGGGCCTGTTTCCACACTTTGGGACACACAAACAGACTGCCATTTCAAACAGTGGTTTCCTTGGCTGGGTGGGTGAGAACTGAGGCAGCCACGTTAGTGTGTAGCCCCGCGACCAAGACTTTACAATTTCTTCCAACATGTTCTTCCACACTGGCAAGACTGCTGCTTGTCACCCACTCCCAGTGGCCTTTGAGGTGCTGGTGGCGACCATGCCTTCCCGAACCGCTGTGGACCTTGTGGTGCACCGTTAGGGAAGGAGTTCCCAGCCAGGACAGGGAATTTGCAGAATCGATCGGGACGGGGGGAGGACAAACCCCTGTAGGATGTGCTGAGCTCAGACCCTCAGAGTTAAGGAAGGGCAGGGGAAAAGGGACTTACACATCCAGCAGCACCCTGGCCACCTCCTCATCGCTCGGCCAGCCGAGCTCAGCCTTCACCAGACCCCAGCGAGCCGCCTGGTTGCCGATGTAGACCCTCCTCCGCGGATGCGGGGCGCCCCGTCTCGGCCTCTCCCGGGTGGCCTCTTCCAATGGGAGCAGGAGCCTCCCCAGCGGCACTCTCCCGCCCTCCCGCCAAGTCTGCTCGCTGTCAGGCTCCGTCCTCGGGAGATCGGGCGAGCTGCTGCTGCTGGGCGGCGCAGACCTGGGAGAGCGAAAGGAGAGTCACCCTCTGCAGAACGTGGCTTCGCTCTTCCACCCCTGGAGCCAGCCCACCCGCGTCCCCTTCGGGATTCAGTCAAACTGATCCGCCATCGCATGGCATTGGGGAGAAATAATGATGCCTGTGCATTCAAGAAATAAGGTTTGCAGCCTGAGCTATCACGTGATATACGTCACGAGATTCATATAGAGAGGAACCTCGGTTATCCAACATTCGATTAGCCAAATATTGGATTATCCGGCAAGATTGCAAGGTCCCAATGCTCAGCTAAACTATGTTATTTGATATTCGATTATCCAGAATTTGAATAACCGAAATACTTCACGCCTGTGTCCTTCGGATAATCGAGGTTCCCCTGTATAGACAAGTCATCCAGTTACAACCAAGTTCCAGTCAAGGAGTGAGAAAAGTAAACAAACAAATCCCGCAGGGAATTGGTGGGTGGCACATTAAAGGAAGGGTAACGTCGAATTAAACTGCAAACTGATGCAAAATTCCGACATTTCTGGCACTTACGTCTGAATGCACATGTACACTGCAAATCTATGGGGTTAGAATATGGCTAGAGACCAGTTACAACATTTATCGCTGCCCTCTTTTACCAGGAGACATTAAAACGCACAATTGATGACATCAGGTAGGATGCAGTCAAATAAATATGGTAAACCTTCACTCACAGGGATTCTCTCTCAACTGGAATTTCTGACAGAGTGGAATTTGTTGCTTTAAGATGCTGGGCACTTCCAGAGTTCAATTAACATGCTCATTTAAAAAAGAAAGCTAACATTGATAAGAGTCAATTTTAAATTTGCAGATGTTGTTATTGGGCTTCACACCGATTCAAACCAGGCCGGAACACTGATATCGTGTTCCATTCAGCACAACTGACATCTTTTTCTTTGAAGGAGTCGGACTGAAGGCCACGGCGTCAGCCTGGTCTTCTGTTGTGAAAGGCTGCATATAAATTTGCAGCAGCAGTAGGCTATTCAGCCCCTCACATCTGCCCCACTTTACTATTCCCGTTCCGGTGGTTAGCACTGCTGCCTCAGAGCGCCAGGGATCCGGGTTCGATTCCAGCCTCAGGCGACTGTCAGTGTGGTGTTTGCACATTCTCCCCGTGTCTGTGTGGGGTTTCTCCGGGTGCTCCGGTTTCCTCCAACGGTGTGCAGGTTATGTGGACTGGCTATGCCAAATTGCCTACAGTGTTCAGGGATGTGCAGGCTTGGTGTGTTAGCCAGGTAGGGTTACAGGGATAGGTTAGGGTGGAGTGTGAACGGGTGGGATGCTCTTCGGAGATTTTGTGTAGACTCGATAAGCCAAATGGCCTAATTCCATACTATAGGGGCTCTGTGATTCTACACCTTGTGACCATGCAACCTACAATAGAGGTCGGTACCTTCCCTCAAATGGGAATTCAGTCCCACACCAAGTATCAGGGTACCTGTCCGAACGGGGCCTTTTCCCTCCAGGTTTTGATTCACTGGGAGTGTCCTTCTTCCAGCTCGCAGATGGTAAAGGTAGCTTCCTCTCGGTGCCGATGCCGGCTGATGGCCAGAAGGGAATGACACCGCGGACAGCAGCCTCCTGCTCTAGAAAAGCCAGAGACAAACAGCGCGCCAATTATTATCAGCCACCCGACGGGGGGGGAAGCGCCTTCTCCTTCTTGTACTGAGACAGACTGACCGGGGTTTACCTTTCCTGAGGGCACTT